>NW_022265995.1:0-200647 GCF_002021735.2 Oncorhynchus kisutch | reverse complement strand
GCCTTACTACTGCTCTGACTGTGGAAATGTTTTTAAATCATCAGCTGAGCTAAACGGTCATCAGAGAACACACACACGAGAGAAGCCTTTCTTCTGCTCTTACTGTGGCAAGAACTTCTCCCGATTGGCCAATGTAAAAACAACAACGGCTACACACTTGAGAGAAGCCTTATCAGTTCTCTCACACCAGCTAAGATTTGTCACTCCACTTAATTCTCATCTCATAAAATAATTGGCAACGTTGAATTGGATCAAATGAAGAAAGTGTAGAACACTATAGTAATCCTGTAGTTTCTCACTGTGAGAGAACAATGCAGGGGAAAGGGAGCATCATAGAATGTTAGCCTCTCTTTACTGATCAGTGTACATCTGGTCAGTTTTGCTGTGTTTTTTTAGCCCGCGTCTATAGAGACACATACCAGCTCTACTGGTAGCACGGCTACTACCAGCAGTACCGCACCTGTCGACTGCACAAGTTGTTCTGTTTCCACGAGCACATCCAATGCTAGCATTAGTTATTCTACGTTTGTTGTTAGCCCAGCTAGCATGGACACTGACAGTTGTGATTCTGATGCAGCCGAAGAGCTAGTGCCCCTTTACCCAGGCAAGCACTGAACAACAGACGGATGTTGGACCATCGAAGAGGTGCAAATATGGTGAGAACTGCATTGATTTGTGGTTCACTTATATTGGGAATAGTGCCTTTCCTCAGCCACAGTGTGTTATATCTCACAACTCAATGAAAATTTGGTGAGTTACCAAGTGGCTAGGACAGTCAAGCTCCATACTATTGTGGAGGACTTCATTCTTCCTGCTTCCGTGGATATGGCTGGGGGAAAATGTTTTAAAAATGATTCCGTTTCATGATGCATCAGTGGACATGGCAGATGTTTTGAAAACAATTACTGCTCGCATACAAGCCAGTGAATTCAGTGGGATGTGTCAACAGACGTGGCGGGCCTGGCACAGCTCCTGGTATATGTCCATTACGTTTTTGGGGGGTCAATTAAGGAAGACATCCTCTTCTGCCAAACCACTGGAAACCAGGACAACGGGATATCTTTTAAAGTACTGGACGGCTTTGTGACATCAAATGGACTTAGGTGGTCAAGATGTGTTGGTATCTGTACTGATGGCGCAAATGCCATTACAGGGAGACATAGTGGAGTGGTACTTACTCCCGATGCTTCTTGGGTTCACTGCAGCAGCCACCGAGAGGCTCTTGCTGCCAAGGGAATGCCTGACAGCTTGAAAGACGTTTTGGGGACTACAGTGAAAATTGTTAACTTTGTTAACATGGACAACACACAGGTCTTTTCATCATTGTATGATTTATTTTGTGTGCAAATGAACTCAAGCTTATGGTCAATGTCAAATGTGATCTAGCAAAGCACCTGAGTGAGTTTTGGTGTGCAAATACACGGGTACTTTCCTGAAACGGATGACACAAACTAGATTCGTTATCCCTTTCATGCCCTGCCTCCAGTCCACTTACCGATATCTGAACAAGAGAGCCTCTTCAAATTGTAACAAGTGATTCTGTGAAAATGTAATTTAATCAGAAGCTACTGCCAGATTTCTGGATTGGGCTGTGCTCAGAGGAGCCTGCCTTGGCAAATCGCGCTGTTAAGACACTGATGCCCTTTGGAACCGCGTACCTATGTGAGAGTGGATTCTCGGCCCTCGCTAGCATAACTAAATACGGGCACAGACTGTGTGTGGAAAAGGATTTAAGACAACCCTGCAATGTTGAGTTGTATTGGAGAGAGTATGTGCATCTTTTCAAGCAAACCCTTCTCATTAACCTGCGGTGAGTCTTTCACAATTTTCAATGAGCAACGAAGGTTTAATATGTAAAATGGCTAAATAAGAATTTACATATCAGACTAAATTGAACACGCACTGCAGCCGAGGTCTACTGCTAGTCGTGACCCCGAAACGCAACACGAGGTTGAAGACAAAGTAAATCTCTGAACAATCAAGTCTATGGTGGAGTAGCTATTCTTAGTACTGTATCAAGGAAGTTGAATTTGAGCTATTCTTTTCAAGTCACCGGTTGTCTACACGGTCCTCTTACCACGCCGGGAGCATCGACACGCCTGATTAGCCTCCTCAGAAGCCCACTCTCACAGAACGAGTACAAGGAAACTGACAACTAAGAGAAAGGACATTGTGACATAGTTTGGAAAATCAGAGACTTACACCTGAAGACGAATGAACAAGGCGTTGGCCAAACCTTTCCCACTAAGCGGAACTCGACCCACAAAGAGACACCCAACAGAGACCTTCAACACATAAATACATGCATTACACTTTTTTTAATCATAACAGGGGCAGTTCAGGGCAAGCTGTTAGGGCTGAAACTAAGCATAGTTTACAAATGTATCCAAGTGTTGAATTTCTCTCTTTCTCTCTGTGTGTGAAGCTCCATCTTGCATTGGTCCACTAGGGACCTGTTTCCATTTTATGAAGTTTTAACCAATAACCTAGACTGTTTGTGTATATTTATCTTATGTTATCATATAACTGGTTAGTAAATAAATAACAATCTAAATTTGTGTGGTACGGCATAATTTGTGAGACCCGGGTTTGTGCAGATTTACTAATTATGCGACATTCAGAATGAGACGGAGGAAATTAATTAATTGATGACTGCTATGAAATCTATGTAATCTTTGAGTTAATTTGCGAAACGGTTACTCATTAAACAAGCTTTTCCTGTGGTGCTTCAGGTTAGAGTTAATTGTTACAGAATTAATTTAATCACGTAATAATAAACAGCTAATTATTCGATAAATAGCATGTCATCACATTAACAATAACGTCGGGACATATTGCTGCCCCTGTGCGAGAAATCTAAATCTAAACTAGGCCTCACTGTTGAATTCAGTACATAGGAATTGTGTAGCAAGTTACTCACACCAATCATGATTATTGTTGAGTGGCGTGTGTGTAGTTTTTCTTTTTCACCCAGATACTAGTATAGCGAGATTGACTCGTGTTGTATATCTGACACACATCAGTGTGTAGGGGATTTACTGAATGCTATGAGCTGGGGCATATGTACCAGCCGATGCAGGCATTCTGAGAAAAATACTAGTTGGGCCCAATGTAGTGTTATTTCTGTCTATCGCGTTCAGAAGCGAGTAGACTTGGTCATAATGAATTTCTCGAGCATGGACACAGGGCCGTTTAAAATTTGAGTAGATATTGGCTTGACCAAGTTAGTAATTATCTCTGTCTCGTGTTTTCATTGGTGTGAGTCAACCAACCGTGTGTTTGTGTTTTCCTCACGTTCCGGTTAATCGCAAAAAATATTGCTGAAAGGTTGAACGTGAGACGTCACTTAGTAAACCCGTTCTCTTGTTGGAGCGGAGTCTGACTTTCCAGCACAAGTGAAGCTAAGCATTGCACCAAATGCTAAGCTAACAAGGGGGAGCAGCCGTTTTTGTTTCCCCCTTTGTTCAAAGTGAAATCCCGTGCCGTGCGGGAATCCCATGTGATTTCAGCTTTTGCTATCAGTGACCTCTGGTGCTGAAGAATCGCCAGTAATTGTTTTAAATATCTCCGGTTACACGGCATGATATGATTTTCAACTTTCTACATAAACGTTATTTTTCCAAAAATGAAAATAGTGCCCCCTAGCTTCAAGAGGTTAACCTCTTGAAGCTAGGGGGCACTATTTTCATTTTTGGAAAAATAACGTTCCCAAAGTAAACAAGCTATTTTGTCAGGACAAGATGCTAGAATATGCATATAATTGACAGCTTAGGATAGAAAACACTCTAAAGTTTCCAAAACTGTAAAAAATATTGTCTGTGAGTAGAACAGAACTGATATTGCAGGCGAAAGCCTGAGAAAAATCCAATCAGGAAGGGACTCTTATTTAGAAAGCTCTGCGTTCCTATGCGTCCCTATTGAGCAGTGAATGAGATATCAACCAGATTCCATTTTCTATGGCTTCCCTTATGTGTCTAGTGTCACAATACATAGTTTCAGGCTTTTATTTTGAAAAATTATCCTGAACGACAACATTGCGTCAGTGGTCAGCTGGAGGCTCTCAGTGTTTTGTGCGTAAAAGACAAATGCGGCCATTGTTTCTCTCTTTCCTACTAAGAAGCCACCTGTCCCGGTTGATATGTTATCAATAGATATTTGAAAAACACCTTGAGGATTGATGGGGATGGGCTGAGAGTGGCTGAGGGTTGGGATTAAAGACTTTGTTTGGTAATGTATTGTTGTTTATATATAAAAATACCATCTATGTAAAAATGTATTGGTAAAATGTATGTATAGGTAGCAAAAAAGGGTGTACAAAAAAGAGGACAAATAGGGGTTTAAAAATAAAGAATGATGGAAATGACTCGAATATGGCTTATTGAGAGGTCAATAAGAAAAACATTGCAATGAAACATTGTTTCTGTTCAAATCAATTCTAGCCATAGCTCTAGTTTTCCTCATCTTCAGGTTCACCCTCTCCAACTGAACAGGACATCAGTAGGTTTAGTCCGCGCACACAGATATGCAGCCTTGCCTCCTGAAGTGCCATCGTACAAAAAACAATGGAAAGAAAGTACATTTTCTTAGAAATATACCTTTGCACTGTTTGTCTCCATTTATGGTCTTGGTATAACCTAGGCCTACACTATAGTCTATCGATCATGTTGGAAGAGAGAAGAAACCTCTGGGAGGAGGGCCGGAGGGATCCACCCCAACGACACTAACCACAGTCCTATTTCCCACAGTTCTCTGCTCATGCTGCTCTGGACTCAGGCAGGGCCATGACAATACCAGTAAAAAGAACAGACCTAGGTCCTCTGAGAAATAAACAATCAGTCTATCTCAGAGGTGGTGAGTGGTGACACCGCCTAGTTGGAAGGTATAAACATGTCATTGTGTGACTTGTATGTTGTATTTGCAGCTGACGTATCTAGTAGGTTGAATAAATCTGGTTTGTGCTTTTACTAGTTGTCAATCTGAGTTTCTACTCTGTTCGTTCAGAACTTAACAATCCTTTTATTGAGACCGCACTTGATATTGCTCACCCAGCAGAGAATCAGGGAGGAGGGGCATCACGATATAATAAGCAACTAATTCTCAAACCCTGAGCAATGTGACATTTGATTGATTGCAAATTACATGACACTCCCTGAACTAAATTGAAAAAATACTAAACCCTCCCCTTGACTGAAATCTAAAAAGCATGACACTCCCTTATTTTCCTCCGGGTTAACAATTGTGTAAATTTGGAACTACATGGAACTTGATTGATCCGCTAATGAAAAATAAATATTCTACATTCTACTGCTCAGCCTATGGGTTATCTATACAGAACATGTGTTTGTTTAATTGATAGCATGCTAAATCATTTAAATGTCTATGTATCTACTCAATACATGTCACTACACCTCTGCATTCCAATTAGCTAGCCCCCAGTATGCTCTACAATGCATACAAATAATGTTTTGCAGTATTAAGGACATTTTTCATATTTAAATAAATGTGAAATACAACTAATGTAAAAGATTGTGTGTGTGTGTGTGTGTGTTTTCTATGGTGCCAAAGTCCAGGGACAATATTACTACCACAATTCAAGTATGATCCACTTACTATTGGGGAATGGAACCAGAGAGGAAGCTGCATTACCCTTTCCCTTTGCCTCATTATTCAGAGAGGAAGAGCTGGGAACTCACCTGTGATGGCCCACATCTACCACAACATTTCCTATTGTGTTAGTAAGCACCACAGAATTTTAGGAAGCCATTGTTCAAAATCTGTTCATACACTCCGTAACAATGGGAGGGGGTGTGGCCTGCACAGAGGAAGACCAGGAGGTCGATTTCAGATGTCTATTTAGGACTGGGATCCTTTCCAGAGTTGACAGGTTGACAGTGAGTACAAACTCAGCCTGCCTCTCTCCTTCCACACTGAGACCAAACCTGCAGTCACTGGGTCCTGATTGTGACACTGGAGCTGAATGTCAAAATTAAAGATGATGAAGAGGAGGAGAACATTGGGAAATATTTTATTCATGGTAAAACCAGGTTCTAGATATAAATGCTATTCATAAATTAAACCTCCATAAATTATGACCCAGTCTATTGTTATGTTGAATTCTGACATTACACATCCATGAAGAACTTCCAACTGCACTAATGTAGTTATGAAAGTTCAATCAGTAAGGCTGGTCTGAATGGATCGTCACTTCATTCATCTAGTAAACTCTATGGTGCAGACATGGTTTAAAATAGTCTCAGACTTGTCCTAGTGTAGATGTAAAGTCAGGATGATTTAATCGAGATTTAAGCAGTGGGGAACCATGAGGGCCTTCAGAGAAGGCTAAGGCTTGATAAAAATGTATATATTTTAAAAATAAAATTTCATTTTAATTTGTATTTCATTGTTACAATTCGTTTAATTTGTATTTTGTCTTAACAATAATTGTAATCATTTTCTGATTTCATCTCTTCAGTTGTTGTTGGAAAGAGAATAGTTAACACTGAAGAGAAAGAATATCCAATCAGGATTTTCTTTGGTGGTCTCTGGGTAGAAATATCTAGCTAGCTCAGCCAGCCATTGGCTAGAGTCATGGGTAACAGCATATATAGAGTGTGTCTGAAAGTGGGCCTGTTGACAGAAGTGGGAGGATCAACAGAAGTGAGTGTATGGAAAGTGAATCAGCTAATTGAGAAGATTTGTTGCCACTCAAGTCCGTTTTGTGTGGCTGATATGATTGTTGAACAACCAGTTGATTGTTTGACAACTGTAGCATTTTATCTAAGCAAAACCCTAACCCCTTTCCTAACCTTAACCTCATCCTAACCTCCACGTTAATTATCCTAACCATTTTCCTAACCTTAACCTCATTATCCTAACCTGCTATGTTAGTTATCCCAACCTGCTAGGTTAGTTCTCTTAACCTGCTATGTAAACATTACGCTGACCAGCATGCACCTGGGTATGGCTGGTCTGACCAATAATGGAGTGCTGATGTTAAACTTCCACCTTTCCAGACACAAGTCTCTCACCGTTGCCACTTGTTATAGACCCCCTTCAGCCCCCAGCTGTGCCCTGGACACCATATGTGAATTGATTGCCCCTCATCTATCTTCAGAGTTCATACTGTTAGGTGACCTAAACTGGGACATGCTTAACACCCCCGCCATCCTACAATCTAAGATAGATGCCCTCAATCTCACACAAATGATCAAGGAACCTACCAGGTGCAACCCTAAATCCAAAACCATGGGCGCCCTCTTAGGTATCATCCTGACCAATTTGCCCTCTAAATACACCTCTGCTGTCTTCAACCTGGGTCTCAGCAATCATTTCCTCATTGCCTGCGTGCGTAATGGGTCCGCTGTCAAACGACCACCTCTCATCACTGTCAAACGCCCCCTAAAACACTTCAGCGAGCAGGCCTTTCTAATCGACCTGGCCCGGGTATCCTGGAAGGATATTGACCTCATCCCGTCAGTAGAGGATGCCTGGTTGCACATTGAATGTGCTTTCCTCTCCATCTTAAATAAGCATGCGCCATTAAAAAAATGTAGAACTAAGAACAGATATAGCCCTTGGTTCACCCCCGACTTGATTGCCCTTGACCAGCACATAAACATCCTGTGGTGTTCTGCATTAGCATTGAATAGCCACCGTGATATGCAACTTTTCAGGGAAGTCAGGAACCAATATACAGTAGTCAGATTAGGCTACAGGTAAAACAAATGTTTAAAAAACACTGGCTGTTCTTGACAAGCATATTCAGTTAATATTCATATTTAATTCAGTGATTGAAATGATGAGCCCATCCCTCAGTAGCCTATTCCAGCAGGCTATTGGGAAACAAGCACTTCTTATTGAGGATTTGCCTCGCTTTCATGTTGAATAAATTAGTCTGGAAATTTGAAGTAAGCAAGCTGCTAAATCGTTCAGTTTACATCTTGCCTACATCTTGTCTAGGCTACTGTAGACTATCTGAAATGATATGTAGGTCTATCAGGCTACCTACTTTTATCCAAGCAAACTATGGCAAAATGTAATTAGAAACATAAACCCAGATTTTAGTCTGTTGCCTATGTCTATTGAAATGACAAGTCAGTCTCGCAAATGGGTCATTTATAACGGCTGTATTCTTACAATCTGGCACATAATAACAGCATTATTTCTATAAATTTGCCTAACATTCGTTTTTTTTATGTTCATCCAAATGTTTCTTGCTCAGAGATTTCGAAATCCTCTGCCAGCGTTCATCACTCAAACTCTCCTGTCGGATTTATCTATAGTTATGCACATGCGTAAAGGCTATTTATTTACAAAAATAAACCTGATTCAAGCCCTGAATGCTGATTGGCTGAAAGCCGTAATATATCAGACCATACACCAGGGGTATGACAAAACATTCCTTTTTACTGTTCTAATTACGTTGGTACCCCGTTTATAATAGCAATAAGACACCCTTGGGGTTTGTGGTATATGGCCAGGCACTCCGCGTTGCGCTTAGAACAGCCCTTAGCCGTGGTATGTTGCCCATATACCATACCCCCGTGTGCCTCATTGCTTAATCAAGTCGACATTCATTGATGGAAAATGATCTGGTGAGTTTAATAAAGGTGTTGTGTAAAGGTCTTATAACATGTGTTATATCTGGAGTTTCCTCGGACAATGAGGTTCATCTTCTTAAGCAGAAGATTCCTGGAGTGTTTGGATGACTAAACCGTGTGTAGATGGAAAGGAGGAAAGTCAATCGGTTTTACTGACGTTGGAAGAAGAGTACCAACCTACTAATATTTTTGGTATTTATTAGAATCCCCCATTAGCCGCTGCAAAAGCATCAGAGTTGTTCACTTCTTTCATTAACTTCTCAAACCTCGGCTTGGTCTGATTTCAAGCGTTCTCGCAAGTCTCGCGTTGTTGCGTCTCTTGGTTAGGAACTCTATGGCTGAAGTGGGGGAACAGGAAGTTCCGGCCAGGGCCTCATCTTTCTTCATAACAAAGAAAGTGGCAGAATTGTGCAGTAGAGACGATTACTTTTGTCTCCTTTTCAAATGGATTGATACAGGTATGCACGTTTAAATATAACGTTTAAACTTTGTAATATCGAAAGAACATGTCATAAAAAAACGTTAAGGTATTATCACGTTTAGTTAAGGTTTTATCTTTGTGTCAAACTGGGTGAGTGAAGAACGGGATAAAAATAATGTACAATTCACATAACGTTAGCTAGTTAGAGACTTTGGGCTTGCCTGAGTGGATGTACATAATTTCGTCAAAGTAATTTAATAAATAATCAATTTATTTGAGATGTCGGAGTTTGTTTTACATGTCGTTATTGGTTTTGTGTCAAATGAGCTGGAAAAATGGCGAGCTGGGAAAATGGTGGTGCCCACTCTGTCTGCGTCAAAGAGAGACAATTTCACGGTTGCACTACTGTTTTGAAGCTGAATGTGATGATGATCAGTTTTCTACATATGTAGTAATATTCAGACACATTCAGTTTCCACCTTGATCTATAATTGTTACTGGTGTGAACGGGAAATACAATCGGTCTTTGAATTAAATAATACATTGAAGAGAAGGTTATTCGGGAGAATCAAATGTGTCACTAGCCGAATACAACAAGCGTTGAACTTAGGGAGGATCAATGCAAATAGTTCAGGTAGCCTTTTGATGAATTGTTCAGCAGTGTTATGGCTTAGGGGTTAAAGCTGTTAAGGAGCCTTTTTGACCTAGACTTGGCGCTCCGGTACCGCATGCCGTGAAAATGGTACATAGAGCTGCCTAAATACAAACTGCAACCTTGTACTAAATGGTTTTTGTCATTTATGTGAATTTGGGAAATCTACTATAGTTTAAGTGCATTTACGTTATGTAGCCTAATTTATAGTGTGTACTCGCCAAATGTGAATTTGTGTTTTGCTGTCAATGCTTAGCCACCAGAACTGTTGAAATTAGATAATTGAACAAGAAAAAATAGAGAATAAAGAATGTACCTGAACTGCCAAGACAATAACTTTTGTGTCCGTTTGTCTTTGTTACTACAGGCCGACTCAGATTAAGTCTGAGGCTGGTAACATCAACAGTGAGGACAAACCCAGCCTGCCTCTCTCCTTCCACACTGAGTCCAAACCTAAAACCTACAGACACTGGGTCCTAATTGTGACAGTGAGCCCAGTTTGCACTGCAGGATCCAGAGATGGCATCAGTGAAGTTGGAAGACTGCAGTCAAACACTGGAGCTGAATGTCAACATTAAAGATGAAGAAGAGAAGATTGGGAAATCTGTTTCTCATGGTAAGAGCAGTTTCTATCTAACTAAGTTTGTTATTCATTCCAACTTCCCACTGTGCATGAGAAGTTGCAGTAGAACTGTTTCATGATGAACTGTTTCAATGAGAAGGTAGATGTCTGTCCTGTGTAGCTCAGTTGGTAGATCATGGTCCTCTCATCGCCAGGGTTGTGGGTTTGATTCCCACGGGGAACAGTATGAAAAAAAGTATTGTAAATTTGTAATACAGTAGGAGATAAAGAACAATGTTTTCTTCATTACATCTTTCACATTATTATGTAGTTTATGGTGGTCCCCAGTCATCTGGTGTTTGTTACAAGAACACAATGAGAAGAGACCGGAGTCTTGTGAGTCACAGCATGCACCAGGTGATCTAATTACAGTATGGAATTCACAACTAAATGTTTGCCAGCTAGATATCTTAAACCTATTAAGTTCAGTCTACAATGTGCTAAATGCTCTGCATTTGCCCATTTTGTTTGCTAATTTAGTAGCTAGTTAGCTACCTAGCTAAGTGGCTAGCTTCTTCTAAAATCAAGCATTCGCCTGGTAACAGCAGAGAATGCCCTCCTGGATCAAGATCCCTGCAGGCTAATATTCAGTTGGGGGTGCAGCAAACTCAGTCACGTTTTTGAGTTACCTGTATATTTGTATAGTTTGTCCGAAACTGTACAAAATGTTTGCAACGCGCTCATTAGCATTTAGTTTTTTCTATGAGGATTCCTTAGTACTTGTTAGCATTTTGATAGCATTCTGCTAAGTGACTTTTAAACAGGTGTAGTCAACTTGTGCTCTAGGTAATAAATAAAGCACATTGCGTTCATAAATTTGCCCATTTAGATCATTTTTCATTATGAAACTTACCACTACTAGTTTCCCAATACAGAGGTCTGAGCCAGTAACGTGTGTCAAACGGTGGCTATAAAATATATTTTGATTTAACACTTTTTTGGTTACTACATGATTCCATATGTGTTGTTTCATAGTTTTGATGTCTTCACTATTATTCTACAATGTAGAAAATATAAAAAATAAAGAAACCCTTGAATGACTAGGTGTTCTAAAACTTTTTACCGGTAGTGTATATCTGCAGAAATAAGACTGATCCTGCTTGTGTTGCCTGTTTGTTTTAATAGCCTACTGATTCCGTGAGCACAAAGCCTCACGCAACATGTCAGAAAAACTATTTTTAAAATTCAGCTGTTTTTTAAAAATATCTTTGCAATGCTGTAATGAAGGCTTAACCAAACGATTCAACAGACTTGGTTATGCTTATTTATTTAGTGTTGTTTACGTTGTTCCAAATAGTCAGAACTTTTTTCTTGTACTCTAACAGCACCTACTTGGAACACCCCATATGCACTCAGTGTTTGCTCCTTACCTTCTTTTTCTTGATCTCCAGTGTTTTCCACAACTAGTCACATTTATTCCACACATCTGACTTCCCTTTACCTACTGAGCAACCAGTAAACATTCTCCCATTTTCAAGTTCGTCACATCCTCTGCATTCATTTTTCTGTTACGGTGTTCTGAGTTTGTTATAACCAATTTATTTATGTGATTACGATATAGGTTAGGCCCTATTGGTCAGGTGCATGCGATGTATACATGTGTCACAAAGAGAGGAAAAGTTGAGGGAATAGAGAATGTTTTTCCATAACATATGAGGGATTTCAGCAACAGAACTTTTCAGTCAGAAATGGCTGTAATTATGTTACAGCTTCAGTACAGTGGACAGCGTGATGAACACTGTTGATGTTCTGTGGTGGTCCCTGCAGCAGGGAAGAGAGAGAGACAACGGGTGCTAGTCTTTTTTGTTGTTGTTGTAAGTCTGAGCACAGTCGTATCAATTGCGGTCGAACTCCCTCTAGTCATTTGTGTGTCTTAGTTTAAGAGCAGTTGGATTAAATAAGTATCAGACAAGCTCAGTGCATGTGGTTGATTTGATTAAAACATGTCTATATATGGAGAAATAGATGGTAAATTTTTCGACCAATCGATTGGTGGAAAGAACAGACTACTCTTGGTGCCCTAATGGACTGTGCAAGTTGTTTTTTGATATGTATTTTTATTTCACCTTTATTTAACCAGGTAGGCCAGTTGAGAACACCTTTATTTAACCAGGTAGGCTAGTTGAGAACACCTTTATTTAACCAGGTAGGCTAGTTGAGAACACCTTTATTTAACCAGGTAGGCCAGTTGAGAACACCTTTATTTAACCAGGTAGGCCAGTTGAGAACACCTTTATTTAACCAGGTAGGCCAGTTGAGAACACCTTTATTTAACCAGGTAGGCCAGTTGAGAACACCTTTATTTAACCAGGTAGGCCAGTTGAGAACACCTTTATTTAACCAGGTAGGCCAGTTGAGAACACCTTTATTTAACCAGGTAGGCCAGTTGAGAACACCTTTATTTAACCAGGTAGGCCAGTTGAGAACACCTTTATTTAACCAGGTAGGCCAGTTGAGAACACCTTTATTTAACCAGGTAGGCCAGTTGAGAACACCTTTATTTAACCAGGTAGGCTAGTTGAGAACACCTTTATTTAACCAGGTAGGCTAGTTGAGAACACCTTTATTTAACCCGGTAGGCTAGTTGAGAACACCTTTATTTAACCCGGTAGGCCAGTTGAGAACACCTTTATTTAACCAGGTAGGCCAGTTGAGAACACCTTTATTTAACCAGGTAGGCCAGTTGAGAACACCTTTATTTAACCAGGTAGGCCAGTTGAGAACACCTTTATTTAACCAGGTAGGCCAGTTGAGAACACCTTTATTTAACCAGGTAGGCCAGTTGAGAACACCTTTATTTAACCAGGTAGGCTAGTTGAGAACACCTTTATTTAACCAGGTAGGCCAGTTGAGAACACCTTTATTTAACCAGGTAGGCTAGTTGAGAACACCTTTATTTAACCAGGTAGGCCAGTTGAGAACACCTTTATTTAACCAGGTAGGCTAGTTGAGAACACCTTTATTTAACCTGGTAGGCCAATTGAGAACACCTTTATTTAACCAGGTAGGCCAGTTGAGAACACCTTTATTTAACCAGGTAGGCTAGTTGAGAACACCTTTATTTAACCAGGTAGGCCAGTTGAGAACACCTTTATTTAACCAGGTAGGCCAGTTGAGAACACCTTTATTTAACCAGGTAGGCTAGTTGAGAACACCTTTATTTAACCAGGTAGGCCAGTTGAGAACACCTTTATTTAACCAGGTAGGCCAGTTGAGAACACCTTTATTTAACCAGGTAGGCCAGTTGAGAACACCTTTATTTAACCAGGTAGGCCAGTTGAGAACACCTTTATTTAACCAGGTAGGCCAGTTGAGAACACCTTTATTTAACCAGGTAGGCCAGTTGAGAACACCTTTATTTAACCAGGTAGGCCAGTTGAGAACACCTTTATTTAACCAGGTAGGCCAGTTGAGAACAAGTTCTCATTTACAACTGCGACCTGGCCAAGATAAAGCACAGCAGTGCGACACAAACAACAACACAGAGTTACAAATGGAATAAACACGAGTACAGTCAACACAATAGAAAAAAAGAAAGTCTATATACAGTGTGTGCAAATGGCCTGAGGAGGTAAGGCAATAAATAGGCCATAGTAGCGAAGTAATTACAATTTAGCAGATTAACACTGGAGTGATAGATGAGCAGATGATGATGTGCAAGTAGAAATACTGGTGTGCAAAAGAGCAGCAAAGTAAATTAAAACAATATGGGGATAGGTAGATTGGGTGGGTTATTTACAGATGGCTATGTACAGCTGCAGCGATCGGTTAGCTGCTCAGATAGCTGATGTTTAAAGTTATTGAGGGAAAGTCTCCAGCTTCAGCGATTTTTGCAATTCTTTCCAGTCATTGAAAGTATTCCACAGAGAGGCTGGCCCATGTTGACTCAAAAGATGGATGTCCTTTGGGTGGTGGAATGTTCTTGATTCATAAAGGAACATGTTCAGCATGAAAAACCCAGCAGCATTACAGTTCTAGACACAAACCGGTGCACCAGGCACATACGATCATACCCTGTTCAAAGGCACTTAAATCTGTTTTCTTGCCCATTCACCCTCTAAATGGCAGACATTCGATCCAAATGATCTTAAGCCTTAAAAATCTGTCTCCTTCGCTTCATGTATACCGATAGCCGTCACCGGGTCAGTCTGTCATGGAAAGAGCATGTGCTCATAATATTTTGTACCACTGACTTTTTTCTTCTGATGCTGTTCACACAGGTCACCTTGAGACATCCTCTACATCCAGAGAGCAGAAGCAGGAAGATCACAGAGCTAAGAGGTTTCACCACTGCCCACATTGTGAGGAGATTTTCCCATATCTATCAAAGCTAAAAATACACCTAAAAAAACACACAGGAGAGAATCTATATTCCTGTACTGACTGTGAGAAAAGATTCACAACATCACATTCTCTGACAGTTCATCAGAGAGTGCACACAGGTGAGAAGCCTTACTCCTGCTCTGCCTGTGGGGGGAGATTCTCTCGACGGAGCCACTTAAAGAGACACCAACATATACACACAGGACAGAAGCCTTACTCTTGCTCTGACTGTGGAAAATGCTTCGCAACATCATCTGACCTAACAGTTCACCAGAGAACACACACAGGAGAGAAGCCTTTTTCTTGCTCTGACTGTGGGGGGAGATTCTCTCAACTGAGCAGTTTAAAAAAACACCAACATATACACACAGGAGAGAAGCCTTACTTCTGCTCTGACTGTGGGAAGAGTTTCTCCCTATTGGATACCTTAAAAGCACATGCACGTATACATACAGGAGAGAAGCCTTACTCCTGCTCTGACTGTGGGAAGAGGTTCTCTCAACGGAGCAACTTAAAAATACACCAACGTTTACATAAAGGAGAAAAGCCTTATTCCTGTTCGGACTGTGAAAAGAGTTTCTCCCAATTGGATAAGTTAAATAGTCACCAGCGAATACATACAGGGGAGAAGCCTTACTTCTGCTCTGACTGTGGGACTTGTTTCAGCCAAATTGATACGTTAAAATGTCACCAGCGAATACATACAGGAGAGAAGCCTTACTCTTGCTCTGACTGTGGGCAGAGTTTCTCTCAACACAGCAGCTTAAAGAAACACCAACGTATACACACAGGAGAGAAGCCATACTCCTGCTCTGAATGTGGGACGAGTTTCTCTCTACAGGACAGCTTGAAATCACACCAACGTATACACACAGGAGAGAAGCCTTACTTCTGCTCTGACTGTGGAAAGAATTTCTCTCGACACAGCAGCTTAAAGAAACACCAGCGTATACACACAGGAGAGAAGCCTTACATCTGCTTTGAATGTGGGAAGAGTTTTACAACATCAAGTGCTCTGACAGTTCATCAGAGAGTGCACACAGGAGAGAAGCCATACTCCTGCTCTGACTGCGGGGGAAGTTACTCTCGACTTGGAAACTTAGAAACACACCATCGTACACATACAGGAGAGAAGCCTTACTCTTGTTCTGACTGTGGTAAATGCTTCACAACATCAAGTGCTCTGACTGTTCATCAGAAAACACACACAGGAGAGAAGCACACCAACAGATACACACAAGCCGAGAGTTTTGCAGATTAAAATCTTACGTTTTCGGTGGATTGACAATGGACCCGTATTAAAGTATCCTTTTTTTGGTAACAGTTCTCTCAAACCAGCTGTGATTAAAGTCACTCCATCACTTAATTCTCATTAAAGAAGTGGTAAGTGAATTGGATCAAATGAAGAAAGTGTAGAACACTATTGTAATCCTGTTGTTTCTCACTGTGAGAGAACAATGCAGAGGAAAAGGAGCATTACAGAATGTTAGCCTCTCTTTACTGATCAGTGTGCATCTTGTCAGTGTTGGTGTTTTGTTAGCGTCTACTGCAAAGATATTGAGATGACCTTGGATTGGCCCTTAGTGTTGAATATCCTCTTAGGTTTCTCTTGTTGAAACAATGGAGTCTGATGGTTGACTGGATAGTACTGCTTCCCTCTGTAGTTTTCTGTTGGAATGAGCAAGTACACACAGCATGTATGAGATAGAGATGGTGTGATGATCAGTTTTCAGCATATATATATATATAGAGGAGCACAGTTAGCTCTGGATAACATGACAACAGCCTAACCAGCTAGGGCGAGTAAAATGGTCAGTTGGGTGTCCTCTCATTTGTGACTGGATGTAGCTAGCAAGCAAGCCAATTTTAGCCAGTTAGCTGTGGACGATGCTGAATGGGCAAAGAAGAGCTCTCCAGTAGGTACCAAAACATTCAAAGGCCATTTTCTCAGAAGTGAGGTTACAAGTATCAAGTTAATGGCCGAGCTGGTCGCCCGGCCAAACTGAGATATTGGGGGAGAAGGACCTTTGTCAGGGAGGTGACCAAGAACCCAATGGTCACTCTGACAAAGCTCCAGAGTTCCTCTGTGGAGATGGGAGAACCTTCCAGAAGGACAACCATCTCTACAGCACTTTGCCAATCAGCACATGACTTCCCGCTTGGAGTTTGCCAAAAGGCACCTAAAGGACTCTGACCATGACAAACAAGATTCTCTGGTCTGAATAAACCAAGATTGAATTCTTTGGCCTGAATGCCAAGCTTCACATCTGGAGGAAACCTGGCACCAGCCCTACGGTGAAGCGTGGTGGAAGCAGCATCGTGCTGTGAGGATGTTTTTCAACCGCAGAGACTGGGAGACTAGTCAGGATCGAGGGAAAGATGAAAAGTACAGAGATCCTTGATGAAAACCTGCTTCAGAACGCTCAGGACCTCCGTCTGGGGCGAAGGATCACCTTCCAACAGGACAACACAGGGATGGCTTCAGAACAAGTCTCAATGTCCTTGAGTGGCCCAGCCAGAGCCCAGACTTGAACCCGATCGAACATCTCTGGAGAGACCTGAAATTAGCTTTGCTGCGACGCTCCCCATCCAACCCGACAGAGATTGAGAGGATCTGCAGATAAGAATGGGATAAACTCACCAAATACAGGTGTGCCAAGCTTGAAGTATCATAACCAGGAAGACTCAAGGCTGTAAACACTGCCGAAGGTGCTTCAACAGAGTAAAGGGTCTTAATGTATTTAACTATTTTATTTTTTTGCAAACATTTCTAAAGACCCGTTTTTGCTTTGTCATTATGGGGTATTGTGTGTAGATTACGTAACGCAAAATGTGGGAAAAAGTCTAGGTAACTGAATACTTTCCGTGTGTGTGTGTGTGTGATGTGGTTGCCTACCTTGTTCAGTTAATAAAGTCAACGCAGTATTAAGATGATCCATAATGGGTTATGCATAATAAGCTAATAGCCTCTGTCTCTTGTGCAATACTCACCTGTGCTCTGCTGGCCTTTCCTTAAACCCTCTTGGACTCACATTTCTTCCTCTAATAGATTATTGGAAGAGAGAAGCAAGTTTTTTTTTTTTGCTGAATATTAATTACAGCAGCCAATAGAACTCACGGGTAGTTTGAAAGAGCCAACGCTCAATGGTGGTAGAATATATAGTAGTTATTGATTCACACCCATAACCATT
Source organism: Oncorhynchus kisutch (assembly GCF_002021735.2). Classification (NCBI taxonomy): domain Eukaryota; kingdom Metazoa; phylum Chordata; class Actinopteri; order Salmoniformes; family Salmonidae; genus Oncorhynchus; species Oncorhynchus kisutch. The sequence continues at coordinate 182,838 of NW_022265995.1, read as the reverse complement.
CAATCTTTGTGAAGAGAAAGCCGTCTGCATCTTATTGTAGTCGTATATTATCTTATTGTAGTCGTATATTATCTTATTGTAGTCCTATATTATCTTATTGTAGTCCTATATTATTGTATTGTAGTCCTATATTATTGTAGTCCTATATTATTGTAGTCCTATATTATCATATTGTAGTCCTATATTATTGTAGTCCTATATTATTGTATTGTAGTCCTATATTATTGTAGTCCTATATTATTGTAGTCCTATATCATATTGTAGTCCTATATTATCATATTGTAGTCCTATATTATCATATTGTAGACCTATATTATTGTAGTCCTATATTATCATATTGTAGACCTATATTATTGTAGTCCTATATTATTGTAGTCCTATATTATCATATTGTAGTCCTATATTATTGTAGTCCTATATTATCATATTGTAGTCCTATATTATTGTAGACCTATATTATTGTAGTCCTATATTATCATATTGTAGACCTATATTGTAGTCCTATATTATCATATTGTAGTCCTATATTATCATATTGTAGACCTATATTATCATATTGTAGACCTATATTATTGTAGTCCTATATTATCATATTGTAGACCTATATTATTGTAGACCTATATTATTGTAGTCCTATATTATCATATTGTAGTCCTATATTATTCAAGCATGTCATTACAATAATAAAGATGAGGACAACAGGACTTATTTAACTGTTGAAAGTCAGGAAGGAATGAAGCAACCATAGAAAAAGGAGTTAGACTAATAACATTAGGGGAAACATTATGAATCCATATGCATCCGCCTACTAATTATACAAATGTAAAATAGGCTCTATTGTATTTCAAAATGATTATCACATTTGCTAGCTTATAATTGTAACTTTGTAGGCCGCATGTCCTGCACCAGATTTGCATGTTCTCTCCACAGTTCATGGAATGAAAGAGGTGAGTAATTCCAGTCCAGATAATACAATATAATACAGTCCACACTCAAAGATTAGCCTACTGGAGCTAGTTTCATGTATTTACCCAAAAGAGCATCGCTGCATCGATGGGCTTTTATGTTTTTCTGTGTGCAATGTGCGGCAGCCTATGTATTGGATAATGGCACAATCATTTGGGGCCCACTCCAACGACTCTAACCACAGTCCTATCTCACACACCTCACGCTGCTTTGCACTGAGTCAGGGCCATAACAATACCAGGAAGAGGAACAGACTTGGGTCATCTTATCAATTGAGACTGATTATCTTAGAGGGGGTGAGTGGTGACTCGGTCCAAATTTGGAAGGTATAATAATGTACTTGTATTTGCATCTGAAGCGTCCAGCGGGTTGAATAAATCTGGTTTGTGCTTTTACTAGTTGTCCGTCTGTTTCTACTCTGTTCGTTCAGAACTTAACAATCATTTCATTGAGACTTCACTTGGTACACTTGATATTGCTCACCCAGCAGAGAATCAGGGATGAGAGGCATCACGATATAATAAGCAACTAATTCTCAAACCCTGAGTAATATGACATTTAATTGATTCCAAATGACATGACCCTCCCCCGAAATAAATGTACACATTTCTAAACCCATTTTTCTCCAGGTAACAATTGTCAATTTCGATCTCTCCCTAAGCGACTTTTGTTTAAATGTCTATCTACCCAATACATGTCACTACACCTCTACATGCCAATTAGCTAGCCTCCTTTCGTATTTAAATAAAACTGAAATAAAACAACAACAAAAATATTATTTTAAAGTGTTTTCTATGGTGCAAAAGTCCAGAGACTATATTACTACCACAATTCAAGTATGACCCACTTACTATTGGAGGATGCAACCAGAGAGGAAGCTCTCTGGAGAATGCAACCAGAGAGGAAGCTTACCATTTCCATGCCTCATTGTTCAGAGTGGAAGAGCTGTGAGCTCACCTGTGATGGCCCACATCTATCACCTTTCCTATTGTGTTCGTAAGCACCACAGCATTTTAGGAAGCCATTGTTCAAAATGTGTTCATACGTAATATTATAATGAGAGGGGGTGTGGCCTGCACAGGGGAGGACCAGGAGGTTGAGCTCAGACTTCTTTTTGGACTAGCATCCTATCCAGAGGTTCCAGATTACCATTGAGTACAAACCCAGTCTGCCTCTCTCCTTCCACACTGAGTACAAACCTACAGTCACTGGGTCCTGATTGTGACAGTGGAGCCCAGTTTGCTCTGCAGGATCCAGAGATGGCATCAGTGAAGCTGGAAGACTGCAGTCAAAAACTGGAGCTGAATGTCAGCATTGAAGCTGAAGAGGAGGAGAAGAATGGGAAATCTGTTTCTCATGGTAAGAGCAGGTTCTAGATATAAATGCTATTCATAAATTAGACCACCATAAGTTATGATCCAGTCTATTGCTAATTGAATTCTGACATTACACATCCATGAAGAACTTCCGACTGCACTAATGTAGTTATGAAAGTTCAATCAGTAAGGCTGGTCTGAATGGATCATCACTTCATTCATCTAGTAAACTCTATAGTGCAGTTCCGTGGACACAGATTGAGCCTAATCCTTGAATAAATTGCACATTTAAACTGTAATAAACCATTTCAGTTATCTCAGGCACGGTTTCAAATGGTCTCAGACTTGTCCTAGTCTAGAGTTTAAAAGTCTGATTTCCAGAAGGATGATTAGAGTTCATCTAAATTCAGCAAAAAAAGAAACATCCCTTTTTCAGGATCCGGATTTCCAAGATAATTCCTAAAAATCCAAATAATTTCCCAGATCTTCATTTTAAAGGATTTAAACACTGTTTCCCATGCTTGTTCAATGAACCATAAACAATTGAACATGCACCTGTTAAAGACACTAACAGCTTACAGACTGTAGGCAATTAAGGTCACAGTTATGAGAACTTAGACAAAAGAGACCTTTCTACTGACTCTGAAAAAACACCAAAACAAAGATGCCCAGGGTCCCTTATCATTTGCATGAACGTGCCTTAGGCATGCTGCAAGGAGGCTTGAGGACTGCCGATGCGGCCAGGTCAATAAATTGCAATATCCGTACTGTGAGACGCCTAAGACGGCGCCACAGGGAGACAAGATGAACGTCTGATCGTCCTCGCAGTGACAGACCACGTGTAACAACACCTGCACAGAATCGGTACATCCGAACATCACACCTGCGGGACAGGTACAGCTGGTGGCCACACCAGATACTGACTGTTACTTTTGATTTTGACCCCCCCTTTGTTCAGGGACACATTATTCAATTTCTGTTAGTCACATGTCTGCGGAACTTGTTTCAGCTGTTGAATCTTATGTTCATACAATTATTTACACGTTAAGTTTGCTGAAAATAAACTCAGTTGACAGTGAGCGGACTTTCTTTTTCTGCTGAGTTTAGATCTAACAGTGGGGAACCATGAGGGCCAAGGCGACCTGCCGCCCCAAGCTTGCTGATATATATTTTCTGTAATGTTCAGCCATCCGGCTTTGTTGTCTCGTAGAGCGCATCATCATCTGCGTTGGACAGGGTCGTGGGATGGATGGAGTCAAACAGACTCAGTGTTGCCCGCAGGCTTTTAAATCTGTTTGACAGCTGGTGAATAACGATGTCAAGGTTTGCATTAAAGACGTTGACTCTAAAACTACTCTCCCCATCAGTCGCTCGTCCTCAAAATGATGCCTCGCCTTCCTTGCCTTCCTTCTCCGAGTGTCTTCAAATGTCTTCTGAGCACCCCATTTGTCGGCAAGGGTCTTTGCAGTGACTTTGGCCTTCTCAAAATCATGTCGGAATCCGGACAGGACCTCTACAATGTCCTTGAGTAGTCTAACTGCCCTGTGCAGGTCTGCATCTTTGGCCTGTAGCATTTTGGAGACGACGTTCACACTTTCTAAAACCTCAGTCTGCAGAACGACTAACATTTAAGTGCTGCTGCATCATCCATCTCGTCCTTCTTGTCACTTAAAAGCACAATGTTGGTGAGGTCCTTCATTACGTCCACATATCTGTGTCTCAGGGCGGCAAGGGACTCCTATCTAGATGACCAGCGGGTGGGACACAGTCGTTTTGGAGTTACAATTTCTGATGCAAAATCAAATATACCACTCAACATTGACCATCTCTTTATGCTATACCTGAAGAAGGTGTATAACAGTTCAACAGTATCATACTGTTTAAACTGTTTAATCTCTGGCACATTTTTGATAGAGTCGTTGAGAGCCAGGTTAAGATTATGCGCTGCCCAATGCACATAAACAGCAAGCTGCTCCTTTTCGGATATTCTGGCCTGCACACCTGAATAGACCTCGCTCATGTTAGCAGCTCCATCATACCCCTGACCACGACATTTTGAAATATCCAGCCCTTTATCCTCTTTGCTGACGAAGGTTTTTATGTTGAAGTCTCCAGAAATCCCCAAAACAACTCTGACGGTCAGATCTGTGGCCACATTATTTGCATCCCTTATCACTCTCACCTAGCGATAAACTTGGCTTAACTGGTCTACTTTGGATACATCCGGTGTGGTGTCCATACTAATAGAAAAGAATGGGGCTTCCTGCATCTCTGCCTGAATGTCACACTTCACTCGCTCGGCTAAAATATAAATCAGCTCGTTTTGGATTTGAGGACTGAGATAGTTAACGGATCCTGCAGGGCGTTCTAAAAGTTCTTTCAGAACTGGCTCCTAAAATGACAGCAGTTCAATTATACTGAGAAAATTTCCACTGTTGGCCTGCCCCAGCTTTTCACAGTGCTTCCAGCTGAACGCTAAATTACACGATGCAAGTGTGAGAGTTACATTAACTATGCGCTCCAACACCTGTCGCCAGAAATTTGCTGCGTTACGCACGCCTCTCTCTTTCTGCGTCAATAGTGCCATTGAGCTTCCATTGCTCATATACCAAACAGGCACCCATGTGAATCTGGGATGTCTCATGACATGCTATTTTGGGTGTTAGATGGCGGCAATCTCTCACTCCATTCACCCACGCATCAGAGAAGAAAGGGGCTCTCTGATCTCCGAACAGCCAGCAAGGCTCACAATACGTGCAATCTACCTTGGCCAAATAACATAGCCATGTACGTGGTCATTTGATTACAGCCTTGGTTGTAGTGGTGTGATACGACTCGGAAAAACACCGCCTTTCATCATCTCTTGAGAATGGGCCAGTAGGTTTACACGAGCCTAATGCAATAACGTGCCGTTTAACTTTTGCATCGACATTTGTTGTATAATACCCCCCTGTCAGTTGGATAGGCAAAAAGTTTCCTCAGCCGCCACAATTCTAGCCTCGCCCTGCTCCTCTTCCTCCCCGCCCGGGGATAGCTTGTCAGGCCTGGCTTGTGCTCAGGGTTGTATCCACCGATACCTGACAACCTGTCAACTTTCCTCTGTCAAAGTTGCTTCTTCTGGTATGATGGAACAGCTCGGCCTTGGCTCACTTGACCCGCTAAAAGCTGCTGCTGGTGATGATAAACCTACATCCTCTTCTGGTCCTGCTACATTTCTTGTGCTAGCAATGGCTGCACTTGAACTGCATTTGAATCGAACTGCATTTGAATCTAATTTAACACATTTTGAAACCTCCTTTGCTTTCTCATTTTTGATCCTTGCTCTTTTGGGCTTCACTTTTGTGTTGATACATTGCTGATTTTTAAATCCGTAATTTTCTATTCTCGACATTCTCTCAAATTGTTTTGCGCCCGTTGTCTCTTGATAGCTGCTCAACTGTTGCTTAAAAGGATCACAGAAACAACAAAACTTTGGAGAGTATTTGCACAATGAATCCCAGAATGCATTTCATTATCTTAACATGGTATTGAAAGTATTAAATAAAATGATTTATTTAGCAAATTAATTAGATTTGTCGTCAATACACTAAAATATCATGCTGACTTACAATAGGCCTGTCCCTCTGCCAGGGTAAACAAAGTGGTAATGTTGTGTATTGTATATACAGTTTTTCACTTTTATTTCATTTAATTATACACAAAAGAAAAGCAGCTGCCCATAAATTCATGTACAAACATTTTTCATCGCTTTGTCAATTAGCAGATGTTCTTATCCAGAGCAATATATAGGACAAATAAGGGTCAATTGCCTTGCTCAAGGGCACAATTACATATTTTTCACCGAGTCGGCTCGGGATTCAAACCAGTGACCTTTCAGTTACTGGCCCAACACTTAACCACTAGGCTACCTGCTGCCAGATCAATTCACAAACACACAGTTATTCAAATACATTCATCATCAATGACTCAAATAATGAATCTAGTATTAAAATACAATTGAATAAACACAAGTAGTCGATTCATAGCCTGTTTATCATTAAACAAAGTTGTTTAGTAATATAAAATAATCTACCCAAACTAATGCAAAAAACTGATCATCACACCATCTTTTCTGATATAGACAGAGTACAAAACATCAGGAGAACCTTCCTAATATTGAGTTATACCTCCTTTTGTCCTCAGAACAGCCTCAATAGTCGGGGCATGGACTGTCCAAGGTGTTGAGAACGTTCCACAGGGATGCTGGCCCATGTTGACTCCAATGCTTCCCACAATTGTGTCAAGTTGGCTGGGAGTGGATCTACTCTGAATAACTCGTTCCATCTCCTCTCACAGTAAGCTGAATTCTCTGTAATGTTCTTGGAACCATTCCTGGACAAGTCTTGGGGCATAATCCTGCTGAAAGAATCCATTTGCAGATAGATACACTGCTGACATGAAGGGATGCACCTGATTGACAATGATGTTTAGATATCATGTGGCATTCAAACATTGTTCAACTTTTATCAAGGGGCCCAATGTGTTCCCTGAAAACACACCCCAACCATCACACCACCAGCCTGCAATGCTGACACACGGCATGGATGCAGGCAGTGGTGTAAAGTACATAAGTAAAAATGATTTAAATAATCATAACTACATAACTCATTAACCTTTGACTATTGGATGTTCTTATAGGCATTTTAGTATTGCCAGTGTAACAGTATACCTTCCATCCCTCTCCTCGCTCCTCCCTGGGCTCGAACCAGGAACACAACGACAACAGCCACCCTCGAAGCAGCGTTTGCCATGCAGAGCAAGGGGAACAACCACTCCAAGTCTCAGAGCGAGTGACGTTTGAAATGCTATTAGCGCGCACCCGCTATCTAGCTAGCCATTTCACATCGGTTACACCAGCCTCCTCTTGGGAGTTGATAGGCTTGAAGTCATAAACAGCGCAATGCTTGATGCACAACGAAGAGCTGCTGGCAAAACACACAAAAGTGCTGTTTGAATGAATGATTACGAGCCTGCTGCTGCCTACCACCGCGCAGTCAGACTGCTCTATCAAATCATAGACTTAGTTCTAACATAATAACACACAGAAATACGAGCCTTGGGTCATTAATTTGATCGAATCCGGAAACTATCATCTCGAAAACAAGAGGTTTATTCTTTCAGGGAAATACAGAACCGTTCCTATTTTATCTAAGGGGTGAGATCCATTAGTCTAAATATTCCTGTTACATTTGCACAGCCTTCAATGTTTTGTCATAATTACGTAAAATTCTGGCAAATTAGGCGGCCCAAACTGTTGCATATACACTGACTCTGCGTGCAATGAACGTGAGAGAAGTGACACAATTTCACCTGGTTAATATCGCCTGCTAACCTGGATTTCTTTGAGCTAAATATGCAGGTTTAAAAATATATACTTCTGTGTATTGATTTTAAGAAAGGCATTGATGTTCATGGTTAGGTACACATTGGAGCAACGATACGCACCGCATCGATTATATGCAACGCAGGACAAGCTAGATAAACTAGTAATATCAACCATGTGTAGTTGATTGATTATGATTGTTTTTTTATAAGAGAAGTGTAATGCTAGCTAGCAACTTACCTTGGCTTACTTCATTTGCGTAACAGGCAGCCTCCTCGTGGAGTGCAATGAGAGGCAGGTGGTTAGAGCATTGGACTAGTTAACTGTAAGGTTGCAAGATTGAATCTCCCGAGCTGACAAGGTGAAAATCTGTCATTCTGCCCCTGAATGAGGCAGTTAACCCACCATTCCTCGGCCATCATTGAAAATAAGAATGTGTTTTTAACTGACTTGCCTAGTTAAATAAAGGTGTACATTTTTCTTTTTAAACGCCAAATTGGTGTCCAGAACCAGTTCCTACATTTGAACATAAAAATTGATTTTATTAGACGAAACTACGCTACATTTTATCTGTGGCACCCTCAGGATGACAAATCAGAGCAAGATGACTGAATGAAAGTACATTATTTACCTTCAGAGGTGAATGTATCAAATAATTTGCGCGATAAGTTTGTTGTTGTGTCTCTTCAAACAATAGCATGGTCTTTTTTTACTGTATTAGCTACTGTTAATTGGACACTGCAGATAGATAAACAATCATTTAAGCTTTCTGCACATATAAGATATGTCTATGTCCCGGAAAGATGGCTGTTGTATACAACGTCAATCTAGTCAGACTAGCACACCTTACCTACAACCGTCCCAGTTTAGGGACACCCATCCCTTAGGGGTAATTTAAGGAATTGGAAATTATGCATACTTTTACTTTTGATAATTAAGTATATTTACAACCAAATACTTTTCCTCAAGTAGTATTTTACTTGGTGACTATCACTTGAGTTACTCTTGCCACATTAAGAGCAAAAGTAAGGTTCCCTCTTGACCTTTCAGCTCAGCTTCTCTCCTCTATGTATACGTTCATGTGTTTTTAAGAGACCTATTCGAGAGAAACTCTTCCCGCAGTCAGAGCAGGAGTAAGGCTTCTCTCCTGTGTGTGTTCTCTGGTGAACTTTTAGTTCAGTTGATGTTATGAAGCATTTGACACAGCCAGAGCAGGAGTACGGCTTCACTCCTGTATGTATATGTTCATGTCTTTTCAAGTGGGCCAGTTGAGAGAAAATATTTCCACAGTCAAAGCAGGAGTAAGGCTTCACTCCTGTATGTATACGTTCATGTATTTTTAAGAAAGCCAATTGAGAGAAAGTCTTCCCGCAGTCAGAGCAGGAGTAAGGCTTCTCTCCTGTGTGTGTTCTCTGATGAAGTTTTAGCTCAGTTGATGTTATGAAGCATTTTACACAGTCAGAGCAGGAATAAGGCTTCACTCCTGTATGTGTATGTTTATGTCTTTTCAAGTGGCCCAGTTGAGAGAACATCTTTCCACAGTCAGAGCAGGAGTAAGGCTTCTCTCCCGTATGTATACGTTGGTGTGTTTGTAAGGCATCGAGTCGAGAGAAAGTCTTCCCGCAGTCAGAGCAGGAGTAAGGCTTCTCTCCTGTGTGTGTTCTCTGATGAAGTTTTAGCTCAGTTGATGTTATGAAGCATTTTACACAGTCAGAGCAGGAGTAAGGCTTCTCTCCTGTGTGTGCTCTCTGATGAACTGTCAGAGCCCCTGATGTTGTGCATCTTTTCCCACAGTCAGAGCAGGGATACAGATTCTCTCCTGTGTGTATCTTTATGTGTATTTTTAGCTTTGATAGAAATGGGAAAATCTCCTCACAATGTGGGCAGTGGTGAGACCTCTTAGCTCTGTGACCTTCCTGCTGCTGTTGCTCTCTGGATGTAGAGAATGTCTCAACATGGTCTCCTGTGTGAACAACATCAGAAGAACCAGTCAGCTGGAGTGATATACATGTCAATCAAATGTATACTATGAAGCCCTTTTTACATCATCAGTTGTCACAAAGTGCTTTATAGAAACCCGGCCTATAATTCCCAAAGAGCAAGCAATGTAGATGTAGAAGCACAGTGGCCAGGAAAAACTCCAGAAAGAGCAGGAACCTTGGAAGAAACATAGAGAGGAACCAGGCCCAAAGGGGTGACATATGTATTAATATCAGTAGGCTGTACAACACAAAAGGGGAATGAAACAATTATAAAAGTGGGTAAGAGTTGAAAGCTAAAAAGGGGGCGTGTCATCCTTCAATCACTATCACAAGGGTTAGTAACTACAGACTCATTTCATAGAACTTTAAAACACTGGCAGATTGTCTACTTCACTTCTTTAGTCTACTCTCAGATAGCCCAGTAAATAAAACAAAATGCAGACAATACTGGTGTCAAACCATGCAAGTCTGAGTAGCACGAAATACCATCTACCTTCTCATTGAAACAGTTCATCATGAAACAGTTCTACTGTACCTTTTCATGCACAGTGGGAAGTTGGAATGAAACACCAACTTAGTCAGAGAGAACCTGCTCTTACCATGAGAAACAGGTTCCCCAATCTTCTCCTCCTCTTCTTCATCTTTAATGTCACCATTCAGCTCCAGTGTTTGACTGCAGTCTTCCAGCTTCACAGATGTTCCTAGACTTAATTCTAGTCGTCCTGTAGTAACAATGAGAGACAGACAAAAAGTTAGAAATTGACGGAACTGTCAAGACTTTCTTCTCTAAAAATATATTATATTTCTTCTTGTTCAATTATCTAATTCAGTGCTCGACTTGGACTGAAATAGGTGCAGGTACTGTTTATATTTAGGTTCAATAGCTTCACAATACTGTTGAGCTAATATTCTATAAGAGGAACATGAGCTCAAACAGTAGACATTTGAGGTGAACTGTCCAAGTCAAGCACTGATCTCATTTCAATAGATCTGGTAGCTAAGCATTGACAACAAAACATTAATTAATTCACATTAGAAAGGACACACTTTAAAATTAGGCTACACAAACGTAAGTGAACTTAATCAAAAGTAGATGTCCTAAATTCACAAATGACAAAAACGATTTAGTACAAGGTTGCAGTATGTTTTAGGCAGCACTATGCACTATTTTCCTGAATAACCTTGTCTCCACTGTATAACCACATCAAAAACCAATAGTATTTCCCGTTCACACCATAGAAACATTTACAGATAAATATGGAAACTGTCTGAATTTTACTACACATGATAATCATTACATTCAGCTTCAAAACTGTAGTGCCATCGTGAAATTGTCTCTCTGCATCCGCACTGCAGTCCGTTGACACAGACAGTGGGCACGCCCTGTTACCAGCCCACGGATTTCACACAAACCAATAACATGCCAAATGAACTCAAAAATCTCAAAAAAATTAATTTATTAAAATTACCATGAAGAAATTATGTACATGCATTCAGACAAACCTAAAGTTTGTATCTGTGTGACTTTTAAAATAGTTTCACGTTCACTTGGTTTGACACAAAAATAACAATGGGTTTGTTACCTAGCATGGAATGAGTTCTTTTGTTATTATGCAGAGCAAGGAAAACAACCACCCCAAGGCACAGAGCGAGTGAAGTTTGAAACGCTATTAGCGCGCTAACTAGCCAGTCATTTCACTTCGGTTACACCAGCATCATCTCGGGGGTTGATAGGTTTGAAGTCATAAACAGCGCAATGCTTGACGCACAACGAAGAGCTACTGGCAAAACGCACGAAAGTACTGTTTGAATTCATGTTTACGCACCTGCTTCTGACTACCACCGCTCAGTCAGATACTTAGATACGTGTATGCTCAGTCAGATTATATGCAACACAGGACACGCTAGATAATATCTAGTAATATCATCAACCATGTGTAGTTAACTAGTGATTATGATTGATTGTTTTTTTATAAGATAAGTTTAATGCTAGCTAGCAACTTACCTTGGCCAACTACATTTGCGTAACAGGCAGTCTCCTTGTGGAGTGCAACGAGAGAGAGGCAGGTCGTTATTGCGTTGGACGAGTTAACTGTAAGGTTGCAAATTTGGATCCCCCGAGCTGACAAGGTGAAAATCTGTCTTTCTGCCCCTGAACGAGGCAGTTAACCCACCGTTCCTAGGCAGTCATTGAAAATAAGAATGTGTTCTTAACTGATTTGCCTAGTTCAATAAAGATTAAATAAAGGTGTAAAAAATGTTTTTTTAAATAAATAACAAAATTATTTTAATACAATTATTTAAAAAAATATATATATTTTTTTTAATTAAACAAATTTAATTTAAAAATAATTAAAATATCGGCACCCAAAAATACCGATTTCCGATTGTTATGAAAACTTGAAATCGGCCCTAATTATTCGGCCATTCCGATTAACCGGTCGACCCCTAATGTCTACAATGATGCTTATTAGAGTTTTATCATCTGAGAGGAAATAGAGACTAATATATTGGTAAGTCACCTAGTCCGAGATACATTTCCATGGTTATCAAAACGTCACGCCAGGGTAAGCTTACACGAAACGCAGCCCTTACTTTTATTGTTTCTAAAAATCACTGGAAAATGATTGGAACCATTTCCATTTTCCCCCCGATACGAAATATCACATTTACATAAATAGTCAGAACCTTTACTTTACTCCATACTTTGATGAAGCACCGTTGGCAGTGATTACAGCCTTGAGTCTTCTTGGGTATGACGCTTCAAGCTTGGCATACCTGTTTTGGGGAGGTTCTCGCATTCCTCTCTGTAGACGTGTCGCCGCACAGCTATTTTCATATCTCTCCAGAGATATTTGATTGGGTTCAAGTCTGGGCTCTGGCAGGGCCACTCAAGGACATTCAGAGACTTGTCCCGAAGACACTCCTGTGGTGTCTTAGCTTTGTGTTTAGGGTAGTTGGAAGGTGAACCGTCACCCCCATTGTGAGGTCCTGAGTGTTCTGGAGCAGGTTTTCATAAAGGATCTATCTGTACTTTGTTGTACTTCCCAACTAGTCTCCCAGTCCCTGCCGCTGAAAAACATCCCCACAGCATGCTGCTGCCACCACCATGCTTCACTGTAGGGATGGTGCCAGGTTTCCTCCAGGCGCGATGCTTGACATTAAGGCCAAAGAGTTCAATCTTGGTTTTATCAGACCAGAGAATCTTGTTTCTCATGATCGGAGTCCTTTCGGTGTCTTTTGGCAAACTCCAAGCAGGTTGTCATGAGCCTTTTACTGAAGAGTGGCTTCCATCTGGGCAGTCTACCATAAAGGCATGATTAGCGGAGTGCTGCAGAGATAGTTGTCCTTCTGGAAGGTTCTCCATTCGCCACAGAGGAGCTCTGGAGCTTTGTCAGAGTGAGCATCGGCTTCTTGGTCCTGACCAAGGCCCTTCTCCACTGAGGTCTCAGTTTGGCCAGGAGTCCAGCTTCCTAAAAAGTCTTGGTGGTTCCAAACTTCTTCCATTTAAGAATGATGGAGGCCTTTCAAATCATATCCTTGGACTAATATGATTGACACTCACATGCAAAGGAACTTTGGGTAACGTGGCACATATACAATGGCATCTTTTCCTCATGGATGCTGTTCATTTCTGATCTTTGATACTTTTATTGGTTTGTAACCGTATCATGGTATACTATGTTAACGCTATGTGGGAGGGCCACTTTGTTACTTGGTAGCTACTAGCAAAAAACCCTGTGTTGTGGATCATCTACAACTATTTTGGACTGTCCATACTGTAACGTTGGTCTCAGGCTTCACTAACTAGCATTACTGTTATAGGTGGAGCTATTCTTTCCTACTTTTCAAACAAATACTGTAATATTTCACATATCTTGCTAGATATGTATCTTGTTGTGATATTTCACATAACTAGTATGTGCTTTGAAAGCCTCCCATCTGGTACTCCATGACGTTTGGTCAGTGTTCAATGTAAAATAAACATCTATATGCACTCCAACATAATGTAAGAAGTTTGGGTCCTGTAACCATCTGGGATGCAAATGCCATCTAGGAGGATCCTTTTACTAGTTTTGTATCCCTGTAGAATAATGACACCGGGGAACGGTCACTCAGAACAATACTATCATATCCACTTCCTGCTACATTGGGAAGCAATGAGCAAGAAACTAAAAAGTAGTCTGTATGAGAAAATGGAATACTCCCTTTTACTCGGGTTCTGAATCCTCCAAGGTTCACATAGATTAATGTCCTTAATGAAAAGCTGTCATTTCTTTCTACTCTGTTAGTGGGAAGTGTCTAAACCAGAGGAGCGATCCAGATCAGGAGCAATTAAAATCCCCTGCCATTAGGACTTTACCAGGAAGGGATGTAACTAGACTAATTAATTCTCAGTTACTCTAATATTTAAATAAACGATAATACTTCATACGGCGTCTAGTATGTTCAATAGAAAAGGAAAATTACGAAGAGCGCACCCTCGTTCACGCGGGCAAAGAGACTAATTTTCTCTTAGTGCTCCCCATGGATAAACAACCATTACTCGTTTGTTTTTCAAAAAACAAGCCTGAAACTATGTATAAATACTGTTGACATCTAGTGGAAGCAATATTATCCTCCACTCACTATCACAAGGGTTAGAAACTACACACTCATTTAATAGAACTTTAAAACACTGGCAGTTTGTCTACTTCATTTCATCAGTCTACTCTGATCACTCCAGACAGACCAGTTAATAAAACAAATGCTGGAAATACTGGTGTCAAACCATGCAAGTGTCAGTAGCATGAAATATCATCTACCTTCTCATTGAAACAGTTCATCATGAAACAGTTCTACTGCAACTTTTCATACACAGTGGGAAGTTGGAATGAAAAACAAACTTAGTTAGAACCTGCTCTTACCATGAGAAACAGATGTCCCAATCTTCTCCTCCTCTTCTTCATCTTTAATGTTGACATTCAGCTCCAGTGTTTGACTGCAGTCTTTCAGCTTCACTGATGTCATCTCTGATTCCTGCAGTGCAAACTGGGCTCCACTGTCACAATCAGGACCCTGTGACTGTAGGTTTGGAGTCAGTGTGGAAGGAGAGAGGAGGCCTGCGTTTGTCCTCACTGTTGATGTTACCGACCTCATACCATAGTCAGCAAGTACTAGAGGAGAAACAGACACAAAAGTTGTGTCTTCAAAGTCCTGGCACATTCTTTATTCACTATTAAATATATTCAATTTTTTCTTGGTCAATTATCTAATTCAGTGCTTGACTTGGACTGAAATAGTTGCCGATACTCATTTTGTGTGCTGGTACTGTTTATATTTAGGTGCAGGAGCTTCATAATATATTTGAGCTAAAACTTAACCTGTAGTAGATAAATGCATACAAGACTCAAAAACCATTTAGTACAAGGTTACAGTTTGTTTTTGGCAGCACTATGTACTATTTTCCTTAACCTTCTTCACGGTATTATTCCAATCAAAAAACAATTGTATTTCCATATAGAAATACATAAGACAGACTGAATGTGTCAATATTCTACACATGTAGAAACTGATAATCATTACATTTAGCTTCAAAACAGTAGTGACCTTAAAATGGTCTCTGCTGCACCCACACTGTCTGCACTGAAGTCCGTTGAAGCAGACAGAGTGGGAGCCGCCATTTTACCAGCTTGTGAATTGTTCCTTCCATGGAGATCTACGGACAATTCCTTCGACCTCATGGCTTGGTTTTTGCTCTGACAGGGCTGGGCGATGTGGCCAAAATATCATACAATTTTTCACATTTTTGACGGTATTTTATGTTTTTGATTAATAAAAGTTCTACATTTGCTTTATGAGTAGTGTGTGACCCCAGGGTGGCAACACTTATATTCTAAATGAATTCAATGGGTCTTTCTCAATTCAGATTGTTTTATACTGTTCAATTCAACTTCAACCTAAAACAATTTCCTGCACTCATTTGAGGTAATTTACACACTGCCACGATATGGGCAAAAATACTAGGGCTTATTATTAACCAAATGTTGCAATTTAGATCAAAACACCAAGGTGAACTTTTGGAATCATGGAAATAGAATGATTATTCTAATTCTATAGTTAGAAAATAAATAATGGGCACTTCTACCTTCTCATTGAAACAGTTCATCATGAAACAGTTCTACTGCAACTTTTCCTGCACAGTGGGAAGTTGGGATGAAACAAACTTAGAACCTGCTCTTACCATAAGAAACAGATGTTCCAATCTTCTCCTCCTCTTCTTCATCTTTAATGTTGACATTCAGCTCCAGTGTTTGACTGCAGTCTTCCAGCTTCACTGATGCCATCTCTGGACCCTGCAGTGCAAACTGGGCTCCACTGTCACAATCAGGACCCATTGACTGTAGGTTTGGACTCAGTGCAGAAGGAGAGAGGAGGGCTGGGTTTGTCCTCACTGTTGATGTTACTAGCCTCATAGTAGTAGAGAAACAGACAAACATTATTGTCTTGCCAGTTCTGGCACCCTCTTTATTCTCTAAAAATATATTATATTTCTTCTTGTTCAATTATCTAGTTCAGTGCTTGACTTGGACTGAAATAGGTGCCAGTGCTGTTTATATTTAGGTGCAGGAGCTCCACAACACTGTTAAGCTAATATTCTATAAGAGGAACATGAGCTCAAACAGTAGAAATCTGGAGGTGAACTCTTGTCCAAGTCATGAACTGATTTCATTTCAATAGATCAGGTAGGTAAGGATTGACAAGAAAACATTGATGCATTAATATTAGACACAAAGGACACACAACGTAAGATCACTTAATATATAGATTTCCTAAATTCACATAACATGACTCCAAAACCATGAAGAACAGGGTTAGTTTGTTTCAGGCAGCACTATGTATTATTTTCCTGAAGAACCGCGTCTTCGTTGTTTCAATCAAAAACCAGCAGTATTTCCGTTCACACCATACTCAAATGTATAGATAAAGATAGAAACAACTGCATGTGTCTGAATATTAGTACACATGTAGAAAACCAACAATCATTACATTCAGCTTCAAAACAGTTGCGCAACCGTAACATTGTCTGCACTTTAGTCCGTTGACCCAGTCCGAAAAGGCGCCGCCATTTTCACAGCGTGTGAATTTTACACAAAACCGATAACATGCAGTTCTGAAATCTCAAATAAATGGATTCTTTATTCAAATTAACCTGAGCAGAATATGTACATCCACTAAGACAAACCCAACGTCTCTAGTTACGTGACTTGTAAAATAGTTTAACGTCACCACGTTCTCCACTCGGTTTGACACAAAAATAACACATCAAACCTTTACCAAACGTGATAATAATTTAATAGATTTGTTACCTAGCATGGAATGACATGTTCTTTCGACATTAGAACTTTTAAACGTGCTATTACGTACCTGTAGTAATAAAATGAAACAGGCACAAAAGTTACCTTCTTAACTGCACAGTTCTGGCGCTTTTTTTTATTCTGAAGAATGGTGCGTGCCTGTGGGGAACTTCCGGTTCCCCCACTAACACCGTCCGTGCATTTCGGGATCCTTGGGTTGGCCCTACCCCATTACATGAGAAGGGGGTAGCTGCTGCTGCTGCTCCCGCCCTCTCCTGCTGCTCCTCCTCCTTCTCTGGGACACTTCTCCTTTGCATAGTGTTGATCAAGCTGTCGATTGTGGCCTGTGGAATGTTGTCCCACCCCAGCTAGCACAGTGGATCTGGGCGGATTCCGGCTGTGTGTCGGGGCTCTCCGCTGAGAGTCAGACTCGGCCGACATCATGTGGCCCGAGGATGCGGGGATTGAGGCACTCGGCTGAGTCAGACTCGGCCGACATCATGTGGCCCGAGGATGCGGGGATTGAGCTCGGGCCGAATCCGGTGAGAGTTTATCTGGCCCAAATGTATTACTTGGGGCTCGGGACGGTTGGGGCTACTCTCTGGCAGATGATTACACGGGCGCCTGTATATAATTAACATTTCATTATTTATTTATTTGTCCATATTTTTTTATTGTTTCCGTGATCAAAAAAATACAATTCACTTTTAAATTAAATTATTTTAGAGTCCGGTTTAAGTTGTATTTTAGTATTTTGATACTTTGTACATGGCAACTGATAAGCAATAATTACATTCAGCAGTCGCGGTGCAGATCCAGTAAGGGTAATGAAACATTTTCTGGCGACAGTAGTCTGTGAAGTCTTGGAGGCCCAAAAACTTCTCAGCTGTAGATATAATTATGTCCAGGAAGCTTGGCCCCAGTGATGTACTGGGCCGTTCGCACTACCCTCTGTAGTGCCTTGCTGTCGGTGGCCGAGCAGTTGCCATAACAGGCAATGATACAATAGGGGGAATAGGTTTTTTCATGCATGCTTCACGACTGTCTTGGTGTGCTTGGACCATGTTAGTTTGTTGGTGATGTGGACACCAAGGAATTTGAGGCTCTCAACCTGCTCAAAAATGAAATGCTAATGTGGCTATCATAAAGAACTACAAGTACAATGACGGCCTACCCTGGGAAAACCCTAATCCGAATGACACTGGGCCAATTGTGCTCTGCCCTATGGGACTCCCAATCACAGCCGGTTGTGATACAGCCTGGAATCAAACCAGGGTCTGTAGTGATGCCTCTAGCACTGAGATGCAGTGTCTTAGACCGCTGCCCCACTCAGGATGGCACATTTGTAAAATCCAGGGAAAATATTCAACTCTAATGGTGACTGAAGGAAAAGGCTGACAGAATCTATGGATAATAGCCTATAATTTAGTCTGTCAAACAGGTATATGTAACAGTATTACTTAAGACCGTGGAGTTAGCATGCTAATATCAACATTTAGACATGGCAACTCACTACCGAGTTACTGGGTTAGGGTTAAATATCAACATTCAGACATGACAACTGATTACCGAGTTACTGGGTTAGGGTTAAATATCAACATTCAGACATGACAACTCACTACCGAGTTACTGGGTTAGGGTTAAATATCAACATTTAGACATGACAACTCACTACCGAGTTACTGGGTTATTACAGGCTGGCTAAACCGCTCGCTTACTATGGTTATTACTGGGTTAGGGTTAAATATCAACATTTAGACATGACAACTCACTACCGAGTTACTGGGTTCGGGTTAAATATCAACATTTAGACATGACAACTCACTACCGAGTTACTGGGTTAGGGTTAAATATCAACATTCAGACATGACAACTCACTACAGAGTTCCAAACTGCCACTATCACAAGAGTTAGTAACTACCAAGGGTGAGAAAGAATTCATTTCAAGTAGTTCCAGTGAAAGAAAATCTTAACGCTAGAGCATACGATGACATTCTAGATGATTCTGTGCTTCCAACTCTGTGGCAACAGTTTTGGGGAAGGCCCTTTCCTGTTTCAGCATGACAATGTACCCGCGCACAAAGCAAGATCCATACAGAACTGGTTTGTTGAGATCAGTGTGGAAGAACTTGACTGGCCCGCACATTGCCCTGACCTTAACCCCATCGAACACCTTTGGGATGAATTGGAACGAATGTTCTGTTCTATATCTTCAATCAAATTAAACATGTACTACTGTGACATTAAAATGTTTCATGGTATTTTTCATCATTTGTTTTATATGAAATGTCATTACCAAAGCTAAGTCATTACCACCAACGCCAAATCATTACCACAAACGCTAAGTCATTACCACCACACTCTGTCATTACCACAACGCTAAGTCATTACCATCACGGTACATATTGTTGTGGCAACGGTGTATTGAATTACAATTGATATTGATGATTTTCCCATATGTGAACCTTTTATACTTGTTCTTAAGATAATATTTCACATTACTTTAGAAATTAAGATTTTGATGTGGTAAATACATGTTTCTGAGTATCATCAAGGCATACAGTGGGGCAAAAAAGTATTTAGTCAGCCACCAATTGTGCAAGTTCTCCCACTTAAAAATATGAGAGAGGCCTGTAATTTTCATCATAGGTACACTTCAACTATGACAGACAAAATGAGAAAAAAAATACAGAAAATCACATTGTAGGATTTAATGAATTTATTTACAAATTATGGTGGAAAATAAGTATTTGAAATATTCATTGTCTCTGTGAATTGAAATTATATTGTTGCCCACCAGTGCACTCAGAAGAGGAAACAATGATACAATGCAGTCTAACAACATCTCTCTCAAACAGCACAATGTGATTCACTGTAGAAGCACTGGTCCTCTTACATTTTAATTCAAAGTTGCATATTACAATATTTAAGTGCATATCAGATGGTCTGTTCTGACCATAACAGTCACACCAAGCATAGGGTTGGTTGGTATAAGATTGAAATTAGTAAATAATGTACCTAGTAGTTACTTAGCCTGATAACATATCACTCCCAAAAGACATAAGCAGAAATGTAGCAGCCTTAACACCTAATCATTAGTGATCTGACATGCTGTATTACATGGAAACTCTAGGCTACTAACAACAGCAGTTACATAGTCTAGTTTACTATGGTCCTGTCCCTCTGGCCAGGGTAAACAAAGTGGTAATGTTGTGTATTGTATATACAGTATGTCACTTCAAACAGTTTATTTCATTTAATTATACACAAGAGAGAAAAAAATGTATGTACAAACATTATTTTTCATTACATTTTTGTCATTTAGGAGATGTTTTTATCCAGAGCAACTTACAGGACAAATAAGGGTTAATTGCCTTGCTCAAGGGCACAATGACAGATTTTTCACCTAGTCGGCTCGGGATTCAAACAAGCAACCTTTCAGTTACTGGCCCAACACTCTTAACCACTAGGCTACCTGCCACCAGATCAATTAACTTCAATACAGTTATTCAAATACATTCATCATCAATGACTACAATAATGAATCAAGTATTAAAGACAATTAAATAAACAAGTAGTAGATTCAGTCTGTTAATCATTAAACAAAAGTTAGTAATAAAATAATACACCGATACCAATGCTAAAAACTGACCACCCCATCTTTATCCGATATACACTGTGTACAAAACATTAGGAACACCTCCAAAATATTGAGTTGCACCCCTCTTTGTCCTCAGAACATCCTCAATTCATTGGTGCATAGACTGTCCAAGGTGTCTACTCTGAATAGCTCGTTCCATCTCCTCCCACAGTAAACTGAATTCTCTGTCATGTTCTTGGAACCATTCCTGGACAAGTCTTGTGGCATAATACTGCTGAAGAAATCTATTTGCAGATGGATACACTGCTGCCATGAAGGGAGGCACCTGATTGGCAGTAATTATTTAGATATCCTGTGGCATTCAAACATTGCTCAGCTTTTATCAAGGGGCCCAATGTGTGCCCTGAAAACACACCCCAACCATCACACCACCAGCCTGCAATGCTGACACACAGCATGGATGCATGCAGTGGTGTAAAGCACGAAATAATAAATTATTTGAAGACCTACTTTAGTGGTATCTGTACTTTACTATTTATATTGTTCACAACTTTTATTTCACTACATTCCTAAAGAAAATCATTTTATTTTTACTCCATACATTTTCCCTGACACCCAAAAGTACCCCTTACATTTTTTATGATTAGCAGGACAGGAAATGGTCCAATTCACACACTTAAAGATAACATCCCTGTTCCTCCCCACTGCCTCTGATCTGGCAGACTCACTAAACACAAATGCTTTGTTTGTAAATGATGTCTGAGTGTTGGAGTCTGCTCCTTGCTATCCGTACTATATATATATTTTTTTTAAAGACAAATGTGCCATCTGGTTTACTTAATTGAAGGAATTTGAAATTATTCATACTTTCACTTTTGATACTTAAGTATCTTTACAACCAAATACTTTTACTCAAGTAGTATTTTACTGGGTGACTCACTTTTAATTGAGTCATTTTATATTAAGGTATCATTACTTTTACTCAAGTATGACAGTTAGGTACTTTTTCCACCATTTCCTCCCATCAGTATGAAACAGCAGGAACTGGGATTCATCAGACCAGGCAGTATGTTTCCAATTTTCCAGTGTCCAGTGTTTTCATTCCTTAGTCCAGTGCAACCGCAGTTTGTTTTTTGTTGAAAGCTAATGAGGATCTATAATAAATACACAACAACTAGATCATTAAGGATATGTCAAGGAAAGAACAGGTGTCGTTAATGTTTTGTACACTCAGTGCATGTTGTATCTACTAGCTAAATCCCACAGAAAACTGCAGAGTGAAGCAGTACCACTCAGTTACCCATCAGACTCCACTCTATAGTGAGACGCCTCACAAAGGATATTCAACCTTAAGGGCAAATCCAAGGTCATCTCAATATCTTTACAGTAGATGCTAACACTACTCACCAAAACTGTCAAGGTGTACACTGATCAGTAAAGAGAGGCTAACATTCTAGAATGCTCCATTCCCTCTGTACAGTTCTCTCACAGTGAGAAACAACAGGATAACAATTGAGTGTTCTACGCTTTCTTCATTTGATTCAATTCAACGTTGCCAATTATTTAATTCTCATGTCATTAAGTGGAGTGTCTAATCTTAGCTGGTCTGAGAAAACTTCTCTCCTTTATGTATACATTGGTGTCTTTTTAAATGGCCCAATCTGTAGAATCTCTTCTCACAGTCAGTGCAGTGATAAGGCTTCTCTCCTGTGTGTAAACGTTGATGTCGTTTTAAGTTGCACAGTAGAGAGAAACTCGCCGCACAGTCAGAGCAGGAGTAAGGCTTTTCTCCTGTGTGTATACTTTCATGTCGTTTTAAGTGGCACAGTACAGAGAAACTCGCCGCACAGTCAGAGCAGATGTAAGGCTTCTCTCCTGTGTGTGTTCTCTGATGAACTTTTAGCCTAGTTGATGTTGTGAAGCATTTTACACAATCAGAGCAGGAGTAAGGCTTCTCTCCTGTGTGTGTTCTTTTATGGACTTTTAGCTCAGTTGATGTTGTGAAGCATTTTACACAGTCAGAGCAGGAGAAAGGCTTCTCTCCTGTATGTATATGTTTATGTGTTTTTAAGTGGCCCAGTCGAGAGAAACTCTTTCCACAGTCAGAGCAGGAGTAAGGCTTCTCTCCCGTATGTATATGTTGGTGTCTTTTTAAGTGGCCCAGTAGAGAGAAACTCTTTCCACAGTCAGAGCAGGAGTAAGGCTTCTCTCCTGTGTGTATACATTCATGTCGTTTTAAGTTGCACAGTAGAGAGAACCTCGCGGCACAGTCAGAGCAGGAATAAAGCTTCTCTCCTGTGTGTATACGTTCGTGTCGTTTTAAGTTGCGCAGTAGAGAGAAACTCTTCCCACAGTCAGAGCAGATGTAAGGCTTCTCTCCTGTGTGTGTTCTTTGATGAACTTTTAGCCTAGTTGATGTTGTGAAGCATTTTACACAGTCAGAGCAGGGGAACAGCTTCTCTCCTGTGTGCACTCTCTGATGAACTGTCAGAGCCTTGGATGTTGTGAAATTCTTCCCACCGTCAGTATAGGAATACCGATTCTCTCCTGTGTGTATTTTTAGGTGTACTTTTAGCTTTGATAGAAATGGGAAAATCTCCTCACAATGTGGGCAGGGGTGAGACCTCTTAGCTCTGGGATCTTCCTGCTGTTGCTCTCTAGATGTAGAGAATGTCTCAACATTGTCTCCTGTGTGAACAACATCAGAAGAACCAGTCAGTTGATGTGATATACATGTCAATCACATGTATTTTATGTAGCCCTTATTACATCAGAAGTTGTCACAAAGTGCTTTACAGAAACCCAGCCTCAATCCCCAAAGAGCAAGCGATGTAGAAACAAAGTGGCCACGAAAAACTTGCCAGCAAGCAGGAACCTAAGAAGAAACATAGAGAGGAACCAGGCTCAAATGGGGGGCCAGTACTCTTCTGGCTGTACCGGGAGACATACATATTTATATCTGTAGACTGCACAATAGAAAAGGGAACAGAACTATTCTAAAAGTGGGTAAAAGCCATATCATCCTCCACTCACTGTCAAAGGGTTAGTAACCAGGCTGTATCACATCTGGCCATGATTGGGAGTCCTATAGGGTGGCTCACAATTGGCCCAGCGTTGTCCGGGTTTGGCCGGGGGTAGGCCGTCAATGTAACTAATCATTTGTTCTTAACTGACTTGCCTAGATAAATAAAAAGGTATGTTTTCTTTGTTTTTTAAAGACTAATTTCATAGAACTTTAAAACACTGGCAGATTGTCTACTTCACCACTTAGGTGTACTATTCTTTGAGCACTCCAGATATCCCAGTGAATAAAACAAATACTGGCAATACTGGTGTCAAACCATGTAAGTAGGAGTAGCATGAATTAACATCTACCTTCTCATTGAAACAGTTCATCATGAAACAGTTCTACTGCAACTTTTCATACACAGTTGGAATTAATAACAAACTTAGTTAGATAGAACCTGCTCTTACCATGAGAAACAGGTTTCCCAATCTTCTCCTCCACTTCTTCATCTTTAATGTTGACATTCAGCTCCAGTGTTTGACTGCAGTCTTCCAGCTTCACTGATGCCATCTCTGGATCCTGCAGTACAAACTGGGCTCCACTGTCACAATCAGGACCCAGTGACTGTAGGTTCTGACTCAGTGTGGAAGGAGAGAGGCAGGCTGAGTTTGTCCTCACTGTTGATGTTACCGGCCTCAGACTTAATTCTAGTCGTCCTGTAGTAACAATGAGAAACAGACAAAAAGTTATTGTCTTGACAGTTCCGGCACCCTCTTCACTCTCTATTAAAATATGTTCTATTTTTTCTTGTGCAATTATCTAATTCAGTGCTTGACTTGGACTGAAATATGTGTCGGTACTGTTTATATTTAGGTGCAGCAGCTCCACAATACTGTAGAGCTAATATTCTGTAAGAGGAACATGAGCTCAAGCAGTAGAATATTGAGGTGCTGGTACTCAGCTCCTGGTACTCAGCTCCAGTGAGCTCCTGTCCATCTCATTTCAATAGATGAGGTAGGTAAGCATTGACAACAAAACAAGAATTCATTCAAATTAGACAAAGTACACGCTACACAACGTAACTTAACCTATAGTAGATTTCTTGGATTTACATAAATTAATAAACGACTCAAAAACCATTTAGTACAAGGTTGCAGTATGTTTCAGGCAGCACTATGTACTATTTTCCTGAATAACCTTGTCTTCACTGTATTATTTAAATCAAAAACCAATTGTATTTCCCGTTCACACCATATTAACATTTATAGACAAAGATAGAAACGGAATGCGTCTGAATATTAGTACACATGTAGGACTGATCATCATTACATTCAGCTTCAAAACAGTAGTGCGACCATGAAATTGCCTCTGTTTGACGCAGACAGTGGGCGCCGCCATTTTCCCAGCTTTACACAAAACCAATAGCATGTAAAACGAACTCAGAAATCTCAAATAAATTGATTTGATTATTAAATTACCTTGAGAAAATTATTTACATCCACTCAGTTCCAAGATGGCGTAGCAGTCAGTCGTCTTAGTCTTGTGCCATGTATATCTTTTTCTTCGCATTCTTTTTAATATTTTTCCTAACCTCAACTTCAAATACTCTCCTTCAACCCGCCTCACCCAATGTGGTGTGGATCTGTTTTTATTCCTAAATGATTTCTATTTACCTCAGAACTGAAGTCCCTCAACTGAAGCTAACTAGCTAACTAGCTACCAGCTATCAGTCAGCTAACCACTGCTAGCGGTCAGCAGCTTACCTTTAGCTCGGACAGCTCTCGCCAGTTCTTACAACGCGTTTCAAACCAGAGCAAACCGGACCTATTTTTCTCTCCATATCCTCCGGATTCCTACCAGCAAACTCTGAACCTTTTCATCTGGATCATCGCCGCTTGCTAACCAAATGTGTATACAGAGTATGTCCACATCTCCGCCAGACCATTTTATTGGTAAACTACATGGTAATTTTAAAATGTGCATTTATTTAGTGATCCAATACGTAATATAGTACTCGTCATAATTTGGTTTTAATCCAGAGACAATAGCAAAAGTATCTAGATCCTCTATGAGGCCGTGGAGAGACTCTAATTGTGGTTTTAAAAGAAAACATAAATCATCAGCATACAATGACACCTTAGTTTTTAAGCCACGGATTTTGTAATCCCTAAATATTGTTTGATCTAATCTTAACAGCTAACATTTTGATGGCAATAATAAATAGATATGCCGATAGTGGACAACCTTGTTTTATTCCTCTAAATAGTTTAAAACTGAGATGTAGCCATTATTTACTATTTTACACCTAGGGTTACTATACATAACTTTAACCCATTTTATAAAGAGATTCCCCAAAACTGAAATATTCCACGCATTTATATATAAACTCCAGTCGTACTTTATCAAAAGCCTTCTCAAAATCAGCTATGAAAACCAGGCCTGGTGTCCCTGATATTTCATAGTATTCTATTGTTTCCAGTACTTGTCTTATATTATCTCCAATGTATCGTCCATGTAAAAAAAACTGTCTGATTACTATGAATAATAGCTGACAATACTTTTTTAAATTCTATGCGCCAAGCATTTTGCTAGAATTTTTGCATCACAACACTGAAGTGTAAGAGGTCTCCAATTTTTTAAATGGACTGGATCTTTATATATACACACCACTTGGGTCCGGTTTCAGTAATAATGATATCAGACCTTCTTGTTGTGTGTCTGATAATCTACCATTTATATAGGAGTGGTTAAAACATGCATACATACTTCCACTGGTATGCCATCCAGCCCTGGAGTTTTCCCATCCTTAAAGGCCCCAATTGCACCAAGCAGTTCCTCCTCTGTAATTTGGCCTTCACATGAGTCTTTCTGTACAGATGTTAATTTTAACATGATTATTATTAGGGAAAAAATCCATACAATTAGTTTCAGTTAGTGGAGATGGAGGAGCCTGAAACTAAAACATATTCTTAAAGTACTTTACTTCCTCTTTCAAAATATCATTCGGTGAATCATGTGTGACTCCATCATTCATTTGGTGAATCGTGTGACTCCATCATTCATTCGGTGAATCGTGTGCCTCCATCATTCATTCGGTGAATCGTGTGACTCCATCATTCATTCGGTGAATCGTGTGCCTCCATCATTCATTCGGTGAATCGTGTGCCTCCATCATTCATTCGGTGAATCGTGTGACTCCATCATTCATTCAGTGAATCGTGTGACTCCATCATTCATTCGGTGAATCGTGTGACTCCATCATTCATTCGGTGAATCGTGTGACTCCATCATTCATTCGGTGAATCGTGTGACTCCATCATTCATTCGGTGAATCGTGTGACTCCATCATTCATTCGGTGAATCGTGTGACTCCATCATTCATTCGGTGAATCTTGTGACTCCATTCATTTGGTGAATCATGTGACTCCATCATTCATTTGGTGAATCATGTGACTCCATCATTCATTTGGTGAATCATGTGACTCCATTCATTTGGTGAATCATGTGACTCCATCATTCATTTGGTGAATCATGTGACTCCATCATTCATTTGGTGAATCATGTGACTCCATCATTCATTTGGTGAATCATGTGACTCCATTCATTTGGTGAATCATGTGACTCCATCATTCATTTGGTGAATCATGTGACTCCATCATTCATTTGGTGAATCATGTGACTCCATCATTTGGTGAATCATGTGACTCCATCATTCATTCGGTGAATCATGTGACTCCATCATTCATTCGGTGAATCATGTGACTCCATCATTTGGTGAATCATGTGACTCCATCATTCATTCGGTGAATCATGCGACTCCATTCATTCGGTGAATCATGTGACTCCATTCATTTGGTGAATCATGCGACTCCATTCATTTGGTGAATCATGTGACTCCATCATTCGGTGAATCATGCGACTCCATTCATTTGGTGAATCATGTGACTCCATTCATTTGGTGAATCATGCGACTCCATTCATTTGGTGAATCATGCGACTCCATTCATTTGGTGAATCATGCGACTCCATTCATTCGGTGAATCATGTGACTCCATCATTCATTTGGTGAATCGTGTGACTCCATCATTCATTCGGTGAATCATGTGACTCCATCATTCATTTGGTGAATCATGTGACTCCATTCATTTGGTGAATCATGTGACTCCATTCATTTGGTGAATCATGTGACTCCATTCATTTGGTGAATCATGTGACTCCATCATTCATTCGGTGAATCATGCGACTCCATTCATTCGGTGAATCATGCGACTCCATTCATTTGGTGAATCATGTGACTCCATCATTTGTAACAAGTTTTAATACTTTTTTTTGGTAGCATTTCTATATTGAAGATTGAAATAGAATTTGGTGCATTTTCCCCCATATTCCATCCAGTTCGCTTTATTTTTTATAATATATTACACTGGATCTTTCTTGAATAGGTTCCTCCATTTCTTTGTGTTTTTCCTCTAACTTATTCTGTGCCTCTATGGTACCGTTTTTATTGCTATCTAACTGTTCTGTTAGTCCTTCAATTTCCTTTGTTAATAATATGGACTCTTGATCTAAATCGCTTTTGTTTTATAGAGGAGTACTGAATTGCATGGCCTCTAAAGGCACACTTAAGTGTCCCATACAATAAGGGGATCTGCTGTACCTATGTTATGTCTGAAAAAGTCAGTTATAAATTCTCCTGTCCTAGTTCTGAACAATTTATTATCATCTAGTAGGCTTTGATTAAATTTCCAATATCCTCACCCACATGGAAATTCTGTAAGAGTAATATATAAATATATATATATGCCAATTATGTGATGATCCGGCCGCATCTTGTCCCCTATCAACACTTTTTAAACTTTTGGTGCCAGAGAGAATGGCATAAGAAAGTAGTCAAGACGACTAGATGGATTAAGCCTCCGCCATGTATATCTCACTAGGTCAGGGTATTTAAGTCTCCATATATCCACTAACTCCTTAAGTGTCTGAGGGTGATAGTTTGTAGTGCGATTTCCTTTCTGGTCCATAGAGGTATTTAAGACCATATTAAAATCTCCCACCATAATAATAGAGTCTAGTGTTGCTTGTAGAGTTGATAAATTCTTATATATATTTTTAAAGAAGCTTGGATCATCATTATTCGGGCCGTATAGGTTAATAAGCCATATGTTTATTGTCCAATAACATATTTTAAATAATCCATCTACCGTGATAATCTATTTGGACAATTTGTACATTTGGATCAAAATTACTGTTAATTAAAACCATCACCCCTTTTGAATTTCTTTGCCCATGGGAGAAATATATTTCGCCCCCCCCCCAGTACATTTTTTGTTGAATGGGTTTCCTGTAAACAATAGATATTATATTCCTTCTCTTTTAGCCAGGTAAATACTGATCGTCTTTTCTTATTACCTGCTAGGCAATTACAATTGTAACTGGCCATACTTATTTCACCACTTACCATGAGACAACTTTCAATTCTATTTATCAAAATATTATGTTTATAAATGTACCATTAAAAAGTAACATGATGTGTCATGAGTGTCTATATAGCTGTACCATGATATTTGCATTGCTACTAGGTAAACCTCCAATTGGTCCCTACTATTCCACCCGCTAAAAGCCCTCATCCCGAGTTGGGTTGTCATCCCAATGCCCGGCAGACCACCCCCGACCCCCCCCGTATCCCATAGCCCCGAACAGATTGGGATCCATCCTTCGAAAAGAGCTCACAGTTCCATTTACCGAGTTGAAGTAGATCAACTGCCAAATGCCTTTCCATCGCCCTCACCCCGGTTTGTATAGCTCTGGATCATCCTCTATCGTCCCTAACATCTTTTACTCCTTCGCAACATTTGTGGGATACACACATACACCCACACACACTCAACCCTTTCCCCCCACACAACCATAAACTCACATTCTCAACAGTTGCACCATCCCAGAGCCCAACTCAAGAAAGGTCTTGATTTACAAATGCACTTACAGTTGCAGCTGTATGAGAAGGCCTGCAAGACAGCAAAAAAAAAATGGGCAGAAATTGAGAGATTTTATGAACCATTGTCACATCCTAGATGATGGAGGTCAAATGTACACCTTTTCCCTGAAACACCCACAATACAGTCACCCGTATTGACCATATTCCCAAGCATCTCCATGCAGTCAGACTTTTGATTTTGCGCCACCAGGGTCACAATATACCCTCTCTCTGAATGTCAGAGTGTGACCCCCCCCCCATGGGTTACTGCAGCTAGTGTTGCCAGCACTGCCACTGCCAGGGTGGGGGCACCCCACCGGAATCCCCACCGGATAGGTACAAGGTCGTCAAGGTTCTCATTAGCAGCTTTGAGAATGTCCTTGTGTAGTATGCTCTCCCTTTAGGGGCCTTTGGCTTTGCAGGACCAAACCTGCCAGGCAGGCTCAGAATCTTGAGGGGGCAGTACTGCTCTTGGTCTCTGACCGCATTTTGGCTGCATACAGACCTCTTACAGCAGGCCCATAAAACAGTTAGGGATTTCTCCTTAGTATCTGGGTCATTCAAGTGGGTGTCTAGGGTATAGGGTTGTGGACCGTACCATTAAATTAGGATAAATAAATAGATATAATTTATTTTAAAAGTGTGGTTCCCCATGATAGGACAATAAATAAATAAGAAGTATAATTCATTATAAAAGTATATGCATCATCTGAACATTGACAGCTAAGGATAAGGATAAATAAGGATAAATAAATAAATAATAATAATAAATAAGATATAAATTATTTTAAAAATGTAGTTCCCCATGATAGGACAATAAATAAATAAGAAGTATAATTCATTATAAAAGTATATCCACCATCTGAACATTGACAGCCCGCTCATACCCTGGCCCACAGCAATACATTGGTTCTGGGATATGCAACCATTCCATTACTCACTCAACTTTCCCAAACAAAACAATACATTTAAAATAATAAACACACCCACACATACTATGCCTTCTGTTTACTTGGTTTTTGTCTTCACCATGTTGAATTAGTGCTTGTGTGTTCCAATTAGTTACAGGTGAAGATATATACAAAAGCTTTTTTTTATTGTATTGTTACAATCCATAACCGGGCTAGAATTGTGTTTCATTATTTTCCTCATCTATGAGAACTTTGTAATTATTAAAATAACCATGGAGTAGTCTGTGTCTCTGAACAACTGGTTATCAATATATAGTTTATCAACGACGAGAGCTACTCGTTTCCCTTTTAATCTATTTTCTTTGAAAATTGGATACAGAACTTTACGCCGTTCTGCAATTTCCTTCGGAAACTGATCATTCATGACAATTTTGGTCCCAGCAAGTCTTTTACCCAGGCTTTTAACCATTATTTTATCTTTAAATGAAGCAAATTTGGCAACGATTGGGCATTCATACCTTTGGCCTCTCTGTCCGAAGCGGTGTACACATTCAAGTTGGATTTTGTCAATAGCTTCGCGTGGGATCTGAAGTAGAGGTCTACCGATTAATCGGAATGGCCGATTTCAGGTTTTCATAACAATCAGAAATCGGTATTTTTGGACACCGATTTGGCCGAATTCTTATACAGTGGGGGGAAAAAGTATTTAATCAGCCACCAATTGTGCAAGTTCTCCCACTTAAAAAGATGAGAGAGAGGCCTGTAATTTTCATCATAGGTACACTTCAACTATGACAGACAAAATGAGAAAAAAAATCCTGAAAATCACATTGTAGGATTTTTCATGAATTTATTTGTAAATTATGGTGACCATTTTCCCAAGCATCTCCATGGGTTTGGTACAGGTAGGCAGTCACTGTAAATAAGAATTGGTTCTTAACTGACTTGCCTAGTTAAATAAAATAAAACAATTATAACATGCCAGTTCGCTAAAGCCATGATAATGCTTTATTATAAAAGGTATTTTATTTAACGTGTTCTGGTACCTCGGAGACCCGCAGGTCACCACCTCCGGCTCACTTTTGGTTCCAGCACCTCCCAATTTACACATTAAGCACTGGAGAAATTGGTAGCTGCCGCTGCCTCCTCCGGCACACATCTCCTTTGCATAGAATTCGTGAGGATGTTGATTTTGGCCTTTGGAATAGACCACAACACCTGAACAGGATCGATACATCCGAACATCACACCTGCTAGACAGGAATGTCAGTGTTTTGCCATGGCCAGCGAAGAGCCCGGATCTCAATCCCATTGAGCAGGTCTGGGACCTGTAGGATCGGAGGGTGAGGGATAGGACCATTCCCCTAGGAAATGTCTGGGAACTTGCAGGTGCCTTGGTGGAAGAGTGGGGTAACATCTCACAGCAAGAACGGGCAAATCTGGTGCAGTCCATGAGGAGGAGGTTTATGTCTGTTTTTGAATCTTGTTATTTTACATACAAATATTTACACATGAAGTTTGCTGAAAATAAACGCAGTTGACAGTAAGAGGACGTTTCTTTTTTTGCCGAGTTTATTTTTACCTTGTCAGCTCAGGGATTCGATCCAGCAACCTTTCGATTACTGGCCCATCTCTCTAACCACTAGGCTACCTGTACGTATTCATATCAGTAGGCTGCACAATACAAAAGGGGAATAAAACTAATCCAAAACTATCTCAGCCATATCATCCTCCACTCACTATCACAAGGGTTAGAAACTACACAGACTCATTTCATATCATCCTCCACTCACTATCACAAGGGTTAGAAACTACACAGACTCATTTCATATCATCCTCCACTCACTATCACAAGGGTTAGTAACTACACAGACTCATTTCATATCATCCTCCACTCACTATCACAAGGGTTAGTAACTACACAGACTCATTTCATATCATCCTCCACTCACTATCACAAGGGTTAGTAACCACACAGACTCATTTCATATCATCCTCCACTCACTATCACAAGGGTTAGTAACTACAGACTCATTTCATATCATCCTCCACTCACTATTACAAGGGTTAGTAACCACAGACTCATTTCATATCATCCTCCTCTCACTATCACAAGGGTTAGTAACTACACAGACTCATTTCATATCATCCTCCTCTCACTATCACAAGGGTTAGTAACTACACAGACTCATTTCATATCATCCTCCACTCACTATCACAAGGGTTAGTAACTACACAGACTCATTTCATATCATCCTCCACTCACTATCACAAGGGTTAGAAACTACACAGACTCATTTCATATCATCCTCCACTCACTATCATAAGGGTTAGTAACTACAGACTCATTTCATATCATCCTCCACTCACTATCACAAGGGTTAGTAACTACAGACTCATTTCATATCATCCTCCACACACTATCACAAGGGTTAGTAACTACACAGACTCATTTCATTTCATCCTCCACTCACTATTACAAGGGTTAGTAACTACACAGACTCATTTCATATCATCCTCCACTCACTATCACAAGGGTTAGTAACTACACAGACTCATTTCATATCATCCTCCACTCACTATCACAAGGGTTAGTAACTACACAGACTCATTTCATATCATCCTCCACTCACTATCACAAGGGTTAGTAACTACACAGACTCATTTCATATCATCCTCCACTCACTATCACAAGGGTTAGTAACTACACAGACTCATTTCATATCATCCTCCACTCACTATCACAAGGGTTAGTAACTACAGACTCATTTCATATCATCCTCCACTCACTATCACAAGGGTTAGTAACTACAGACTCATTTCATATCATCCTCCTCTCACTATCACAAGGGTTAGAAACTACACAGACTCATTTCATATCATCCTCCACTCACTATCACAAGGGTTAGTAACTACACAGACTCATTTCATATCATCCTCCACTCACTATCACAAGGGTTAGTAACTACACAGACTCATTTCATATCATCCTCCTCTCACTATCACAAGGGTTAGAAACTACACAGACTCATTTCATATCATCCTCCACTCACTATCACAAGGGTTAGAAACTACACAGACTCATATCATCCTCCACTCACTATCACAAGGGTTAGTAACTACACAGACTCATATCATCCTCCACTCACTATCACAAGGGTTAGTAACTACACAGACTCATTTCATATCATCCTCCTCTCACTATCACAAGGGTTAGTAACTACACAGACTCATTTCATATCATCCTCCACTCACTATCACAAGGGTTAGAAACTACACAGACTCATTTCATATCATCCTCCACTCACTATCACAAGGGTTAGTAACTACACAGACTCATTTCATATCATCCTCCACTCACTATCATAAGGGTTAGTAACTACAGACTCATTTCATATCATCCTCCACTCACTATCACAAGGGTTAGTAACTACACAGACTCATTTCATATCATCCTCCACTCACTATCATAAGGGTTAGTAACTACAGACTCATTTCATATCATCCTCCACTCACTATCACAAGGGTTAGTAACTACAGACTCATTTCATATCATCCTCCTCTCACTATCACAAGGGTTAGTAACTACAGACTCATTTCATATCATCCTCCACTCACTATCACAAGGGTTAGTAACTACAGACTCATTTCATATCATCCTCCACACACTATCACAAGGGTTAGTAACTACACAGACTCATTTCATTTCATCCTCCACTCACTATTACAAGGGTTAGTAACTACACAGACTCATTTCATATCATCCTCCACTCACTATCACAAGGGTTAGTAACTACACAGACTCATTTCATATCATCCTCCACTCACTATCACAAGGGTTAGTAACTACACAGACTCATTTCATATCATCCTCCACTCACTATCACAAGGGTTAGTAACTACACAGACTCATTTCATATCATCCTCCACTCACTATCACAAGGGTTAGTAACTACACAGACTCATTTCATATCATCCTCCACTCACTATCACAAGGGTTAGTAACTACAGACTCATTTCATTTCATCCTCCACTCACTATCACAAGGGTTAGTAACTACAGACTCATTTCATATCATCCTCCTCTCACTATCACAAGGGTTAGAAACTACACAGACTCATTTCATATCATCCTCCACTCACTATCACAAGGGTTAGAAACTACACAGACTCATTTCATATCATCCTCCACTCACTATCACAAGGGTTAGTAACTACACAGACTCATTTCATATCATCCTCCACTCACTATCACAAGGGTTAGTAACTACACAGACTCATTTCATATCATCCTCCTCTCACTATCACAAGGGTTAGAAACTACACAGACTCATTTCATATCATCCTCCACTCACTATCACAAGGGTTAGAAACTACACAGACTCATATCATCCTCCACTCACTATCACAAGGGTTAGTAACTACACAGACTCATATCATCCTCCACTCACTATCACAAGGGTTAGTAACTACACAGACTCATTTCATATCATCCTCCTCTCACTATCACAAGGGTTAGTAACTACACAGACTCATTTCATATCATCCTCCACTCACTATCACAAGGGTTAGAAACTACAGACTCATTTCATATCATCCTCCACTCACTATCACAAGGGTTAGAAACTACACAGACTCATTTCATATCATCCTCCACTCACTATCACAAGGGTTAGTAACTACACAGACTCATTTCATATCATCCTCCACTCACTATCACAAGGGTTAGAAACTACACAGACTCATTTCATATCATCCTCCACTCACTATCACAAGGGTTAGTAACTACACAGACTCATTTCATATCATCCTCCACTCACTATCACAAGGGTTAGAAACTACACAGACTCATTTCATATCATCCTCCACTCACTATCACAAGGGTTAGAAACTACAGACTCATTTCATATCATCCTCCACTCACTATCACAAGGGTTAGAAACTACACAGACTCATTTCATATCATCCTCCACTCACTATCACAAGGGTTAGTAACTACACAGACTCATTTCATATCATCCTCCACTCACTATCACAAGGGTTAGAAACTACACAGACTCATTTCATATCATCCTCTACTCACTATCACAAGGGTTAGTAACTACACAGACTCATTTCATATCATCCTCCTCTCACTATCACAAGGGTTAGTAACTACACAGACTCATTTCATATCATCCTCCACTCACTATCACAAGGGTTAGAAACTACAGACTCATTTCATATCATCCTCCACTCACTATCACAAGGGTTAGTAACTACAGACTCATTTCATATCATCCTCCACTCACTATCACAAGGGTTAGTAACTACACAGACTCATTTCATATCATCCTCCACTCACTATCACAAGGGTTAGAAACTACACAGACTCATTTCATAGAATTTAAAAACACTGTCAGTTTTACTACACTTCTTTAGTCTCCTCTCTGATCACTCCAGACAGCCCAGTGAATAAAACAAATGCTGACAATACTGGTGTCAAATCATGCAAGTGTCAGTAGCATGAAATAACATCTACCTTCTCATTGAAACAGTTCATCATGAAACAGTTCTACTGCAACTTTTCATACACAGCGGAGAAGTTGTAACAAACAACAAAATTAGACAGAACCAGCTCTTACCATGACTAACAGATGTCCCAATCTTCTCCTCCTCTTCTTCATCTTTAATGTTGACATTCAGCTCCAGTGTTTGACTGCAGTCTTCCAGCTTCACTGATGCCATCTCTGGATCCTGCAGTGTAAACTGGGCTCCACTGTCACAATCAGGACCCAGTGACTGTAGGTTTCTACTCAGTGTGGAAGGAGAGAGGCAGGCTGGGTTTGTCCTCACTGTTGATGTTACCGACCTCATACCGGAGTCTGCAAATAGTATATGAGAAACAGACACAAGTTATTTTCTTGACAGTTTTGGAAAGGTCTTTATTCTTTATTAAATATATATATTTTGTTCAATTATCTAATTCATTGCTTGACTTGGACTGAAATAGTTGTCGATAAACATTTTGTGTGCTGGTACTGTTTATATTTAGGTGCAGGAGCTTCATAATACATTTGAGCTAAAACTTAACCTGTAGTAGAAAAATGCATAAATTACTCAAAAACCATTTAGTACAAGGTTACAGTTTGTTTTAGGCATCACTATGTGATATTTTCATTGATAACCTTGTGTCAATATTATTTCACATGTAGTAAACCGATAATCAATACCTTTAGCTTCAAAACAGTAGAGCAACCGTAAAATTGTCTCCCTGCTGCAACCACACTGCCTGCACTGAAGTCTGTTGTCACAGACCATGTGGGCGCCGCCATTTTACCACCTTGTGAATTTTTCCTTTCATGGAGTTCTACGGACAATTCCTTCGACCACGTGACTTAGTTTTTACTCTGACATGCACTGTGAAATATGGGACCTTATATAGACAGGTGTGTGCCTTTCCAAATCATGTCCAATCAATTGAATTTACCACAGGTTGACAACAATCAAGTTGTAGAGATATCTCAAGGATGATCAATAGAAACAAGATGCACCTGAGCTCAATGTTAAGTCGCATAGCCAAGGGTCTGAATACTTATGTAAATAAGGTATCTGTTTTAAATGTTTTATAAATGTGAAAACATTTCTAAAAACCTGCGTTTGCTTTGTCATTATGGGGTATTGAGTGTAGATTGATGAGGGACATTTTTCATTTAATCAATTTTTAAATAAGGCTGTAACGTAACAAAATGTGGTAAAAAATCAAGGGGTCTGAATACTTTCCGAACACACTGTACGTATTCATATCAGTAGTCTGGTACTGTACGTATTCATATCAGTAGGCTGGCACTGTACGTATTCATATCAGTAGGCTGGTACTGTACGTATTCATATCAGTAGTCTGGCACTGTACGTATTCATATCAGTAGGCTGGTACTGTACGTATTCATATCAGTAGGCTGGTACTGTACGTATTCATATCAGTAGGCTGGTACTGTACGTATTCATATCAGTAGGCTGGTACTGTACGTATTCATATCAGTAGGCTGGTACTGTACGTATTCATATCAGTAGGCTGGTACTGTACGTATTCATATCAGTAGGCTGGTACTGTACGTATTCATATCAGTAGGCTGGTACTGTACGTATTCATATCAGTAGGCTGGTACTGTACGTATTCATATCAGTAGGCTGGTACTGTACGTATTCATATCAGTAGGCTGGTACTGTATGTGTTCATATCAGTAGGCTGGTACTGTATGTGTTCATATCAGTAGGCTGGTACTGTACGTATTCATATCAGTAGGCTGGTACTGTATGTATTCATATCAGTAGGCTGTACAATACAAAAGGGGAATAAAACTATTCTAAAAGTACCTCATAAGTTATGAAAATTATGAGCTATATCATCCTCTACTCACTATAACAAGGGTTATTAACTACACAGACTCATTTCATAGAACTTTAAAACACTGTCAGTTTGTCTACTTCACTTCTTTAGTCTACTCTCTGATCACTCCAGACAGCCCAGTGAATAAAACAAATGCTGACAATACTGGTGTCAAACCACCAAGTCTCAGTAGCATGACATAACATCTACTGTCTCATTAAAACAGTTCATCATGAAATCCTGCCCTGCCTTTCTAAAGTATTCAAAAGCCAAGTTAACAAACAGATCACCGACCATTTCGAATCCCACCGTACCTTCTCTGCTATGCAATCTGGTTTCCGAGCTGGTCACGGGTGCACCTCAGCCACGCTCAAGGTCCTAAACAATATCACAACTGCCATCGATAAAAGACAGTACTGTGCAGCCGTCTTCATTGACCTGGCCAAGACTTTCGACTCTGTCAATCACCACATTCTTATTGACAGACAAAATAGCCTTGGTTTGTCAAATGACTGCCTCGCTTGGTTCACCAACTACATCTCAGACAGAGTTCAGTCTATCAAATCGGAGGGCCTGTTGTCCGGACATCTGTCAGTCTCTATGGGGGTGCCACAGGGATCAATTCTCTGTATATATCAATGATCTCGCTCTTGCTGCTGGTGATTCTCTGATCTACCTGTACGCAGACGACACCATTCTGTATACCTCCGGCCCTTCTTTGGACACTGTGTTAAACCTCCAGACGAGCTTCAATGCCATACAACACTCCTTCTGTGGCCCCCCCAACTGCTCTTAAATGCTAGTAAAGCTAAATGCATGCTCATCAACCGATCACTGCCCGTACCTGCCCGCCGACTAGCATCACTACTCTGGACGGTTCTGACTTAGAATATGTTGACAACTACAAATACCTAGGTGTCTGGTTAGACTGTAAACTCTCCTTCCAGACTCACATTAAGCATCTCCAATCCAAAATTAAATCTAGAATCGGCTTCCTATTTCACAACAAAGCCTCCTTCACTCGTGCTGCCAAACATACAGTGCCTTGCGAAAGTATTCGGCCCCCTTGAACTTTGCGACCTTTTGCCACATTTCAGGCTTCAAACATAAAGATATAAAAGTGTATTTTTTTGTGAAGAATCAACAACAAGTGGGACACAATCATGAAGTGGAACGACATTTATTGGATATTTCAAACTTTTTTAACAAATCAAAAACTGAAAAATTGGGCGTGCAAAATTATTCAGCCCCTTTACTTTCAGTGCAGCAAATTCTCTCCAGAAGTTCTAATGACTAATGATGATAAATACAATCCACCTGTGTGTAATCAAGTCTCTGTATAAATGCACCTGCACTGTGATAGTCTCAGAGGTCCGTTAAAAGCGCAGAGAGCATCATGAAGAACAAGGAACACACCAGGCAGGTCCGAGATACTCTTGTGAAGAAGTTTAAAGCCGGATTTGGATACAAAAAGATTTCCCAAGCTTTAAACATCCCAAGGAGCACTGTGCAAGCGATAATATTGAAATGGAAGGAGTATCAGACCACTGCAAATCTACCAAGACCTGGCCGTCCCTCTAAACTTTCAGCTCATACAAGGAGAAGACTGATCAGAGATGCAGCCAAGAGGCCCATGATCACTCTGGATGAACTGCAGAGATCTACAGCTGAGGTGGGAGACTCTGTCCATAGGACAACAATCAGTCGATTATTGCACAAATCTGGCTTTTATGGAAGAGTGGCAAGAAGAAAGCCATTTCTTAAAGATATCCATAAAAAGTGTCGTTTAAAGTTTGCCACAAGCCACCTGGGAGACACACCAAACATGTGGAAGAAGGTGCTCTGGTCAGATGAAACCAAAATTGAACTTTTTGGCCACAATGCAAAACGTTATGTTTGGCGTAAAAGCAACACAGCTCATCACCCTGAACATCACCATCACCCTGGTTTGGGCCTGCTTTTCTTCAGCGGGGACAGGGAAGATGGTTAAAATTGATGGGAAGATGGATGGAGCCAAATACAGGACCATTCTGGAAGAAAACCTGATGGAGTCTGCAAAAGACCTGAGACTGGGACGGAGATTTGTCTTCTAACAAGACAATGATCCAAAACATAAAGCAAAATCTACAATGGAATGGTTCAAAAATAAACATATCCAGGTGTTAGAATGTCCAAGTCAAAGTCCAGACCTGAATCCAATCGAGAATCTGTGGAAAGAACTGAAAACTGCTGTACACAAATGCTCTCCATCCAACCTGACTGAGCTCGAGCTGTTTTGCAAGGAGGAATGGGAAAAAATGTCAGTCTCTCGATGTGCAAAACTGATAGAGACATACCCCAAGCGACTTACAGCTGTAATCGCAGCAAAAGGTGGCGCTACAAAGTATTATCTTAAGGGGGCTGAATAATTTTGCACGCCCAATTTTTCAGTTTTTGATTTGTTAAAAAAGTTTGAAATATCCAATAAATGTCGTTCCACTTCATGATTGTGTCCCACTTGTTGTTGATTCTTCACAAAAAAATACAGTTTAATATCTTTATGTTTGAAGCCTGAAATGTGGCAAAAGGTCGCAAAGTTCAAGGGGGCCGAATACTTTCGCAAGGCACTGTACCTTGTAAAACTGACTATCCTACCGATCCTTGACTTCGGCGATGTCATTTACAAAATAGCCTCCAACAGTACTCAGCAAATTGGATGTAGTCTACCACAGTGCCATCCGTTTTGTCACCAAAGCCCCATATACTACCCACCACTGCAACCTGTATGCTCTTGTTGGCTGGCCCTCGCTTCATATTCGTCACCAAACCCATTGGCTCCAGGTCATCTATAAGTTTTTGCTAGGTAAAGAACTGCCTTATCTCAGCTCACTGGTCACCATAGCACCAGTAGCACGTGGTCCAGCAGGCATATTTCACTGATCATCCCGAAAGCCAACTCCTCTTTTGGCTGCCTCTCCTTCCAGTTCTCTGCTGTCAATGACTGGAACGAATTGCAAAAATTACTGAAGCTGGAGTCTTATATCTCCTTCACTAACTTTAAGCATCAGCTGTCAGAGCAGCTTACCGATCATTGCACCTGTACACAGCCCATCTGTACATAGCCAACCCCATCCACATATTGTTATTTATTTTTGCACCTCAGTATCTCTACTTGCACATAATCATCTGCACATCTATCACTCCAGTGTTAATGCTAAATTGTAATTAATTCGCCACTGTGGCTTTTATTGCCTTACCTCACTAATCTAACTACATTTGCACACACTGCATTTAGATTTTTCGTTTGTTTATCCAATGTGTAACTCTGTGTTGTTTTTGTCGCACTGTTTTGCTTTATCTTGGCCAGGTCGCAGTGGTAAATGAGAACTTGTTCTCAACTGGCCTACCTGGTTACATAAAGGTGTTCTCAACTGGCCCACCTGGTTGAATAAAGGTGTTCTCAACTGGCCCACCTGGTTGAATAAAGGTGTTCTCAACTGGCCCACCTGGTTGAATAAAGGTGTTCTCAACTGGCCCACCTGGTTGAATAAAGGTGTTCTCAACTGGCCCACCTGGTTAAATAAAGGTGTTCTCAACTGGCCCACCTGGTTAAATAAAGGTGTTCTCAACTGGCCCACCTGGTTAAATAAAGGTGTTCTCAACTGGCCCACCTGGTTAAATAAAGGTGTTCTCAACTGGCCCACCTGGTTAAATAAAGGTGTTCTCAACTGGCCCACCTGGTTAAATAAAGGTGAAATAAAATAAATCAATATAACAGTTATACAGCAACTCTTCATGCACAGTGGGAAGTTGGAACGAATAACACACTTAGTTAGATAGAACCAGCTCTTACCATGATTAACAGATGTCCCAATCTCCTCCTCCTCTTCTTCATCTTTAATGTTGACATTCAGCTCCAGTGTTTGACTGCAGTCTTCCAGCTTCACTGATGCCATCTCTGGATCCTGCTGTGCAAACTAGGCTCCACTGTCACAATCAGGACCCAGCGACTGTAGGTTTGGACTCAGTGTGGAAGGAGAGAGTCAGGCTGGGTTTGTCCTCACTGTTGATGTTACCGGCCTCAGACTTAATCTGAGTTGGCCAGTATTAATAAAGAGAAACGGACACAAAAGTTAGTGCCAGAACTGTCAAGACTTTCTTTATTCTCTAAAAATATGGTTTATATTTAGGTAAAGGAGCTCCACAATAATGTTGAGCTAAAATTCTATAAGAGGAACATGAGCTCAAACAGTAGACGTTTGAGGTGCCGGTACTCAGCTCCGGTGAGTTCCTGTCCAAATCAAGCACTGATCTCATTTCAATAGATCTGGTAGCTAAGCATTGGCAACAAAACATTAATTAATTCACATTATACAAAGCATACACTTTAAATTAGGCTACAGAACTTAATCTATAGTAGATTTCCTGAATTCACATAAATGCATAAATGACTCAAAAAACATGTAGTACAAGATTGCAGTATGTTTCAGGCAGCACTATGTACTATTTTCCTGAATAACCTTGTCTTCACTGTATTATTTCAATCAAAATCCAATATTATTTCCGTTCACACCATAGTAACATTTATAGACAGACAGAAACAACTGAATGTCTCAATATTAGTACACCTGTAGAAAACTGATAATCATTATATTTATCTCCAAAACAGTAGTGGAACGGTAAAATTGTCTTTCTCTGCTGCACCCTCACTGTCTGAACTGAAGTACGTTGATGCAGACCGAGTGGGATCCGCCATTTTACCATCTCGTGAATTTTACAAAAAAACAAAAACGACATGTAAAACGAACCCAGAAATCTCAAATAGATTGATCCTTTATGAAATTACCTTGACGAATTATATACATCCACTCAGACTACCAAAGTATCTAACTATGTGACTTGAAAAAGGTGATCACGTTCACTCACGCGGTTTGACATAAAAAAAATAGCACATAAAACCTTTATCAAACGTGATAATACCTCGACGTATTTGTTACCTAGCATGTTATGACATGTTCTTTAGATATTAGAACGTGCTGTTACATACCAGTAGTAATACATTTGAAACGGACACAGAAGTTGTCGTCTCGACTGCACAATTCTGACGTATCCTTTATTCTGAAGAATGATGTGCGCCTGCGCGGAACCCCACTACCAGTTTCTAAACACAGAGACGTAACAACGCGAGACTTCAGAGAACGCTTGGGAAGCAGACCAAGCCGGGGTTTGAGAAGTGAACAATTCTGATACTTTTGCAGCGGCTAATGGGGATCCGAATAAATACCAAAAAGATTCCCTCGGCAGACACTTGAAACATGGCCATTCTTTTATCAATTTCATAACTGCAGTGGCTTATTCACAATAGCTCACACTGCATATGATATATATCCTAGCATCACAGGTAGCCTAGTGGTTGTAGCTGGAAAGTTGCTGAATCGAATCCCCGAGTTTACATAGCATTAATCTGTCGTTCTGTCCCTGAACAATGTAGTTATTAACCCACCGTTCCTTAGTAGGCAGTCATTGAGATAAAGGTAAGAAATATATATTTAAAAAATCACGAGTAGCCAGACCGAGGTGAAGTTGGTTTCATATTCAGACATTCATTCGCCAAAAGCCATTGCAATTTCAAAAATCAATAACAAATGAATTGATTGTCACAGAAACAAAAATATATATGGTTTATTCTATAAAATCTATCAACTATCATTTAAAACTGTATAAATCCATAACTAATTCACCGTTTGTCACAGAAACAAACTATGTATGATGTATTCTATAAATGTCTAGTATACTTTTACAACTTTTGCTTTGAGGAGAAATTCCCGTTTTGATTTGATAGAAATACATAAAATATCAAATATTGCATTTAAAGACGAAGAAATCAATAACTAATTCAGTGATTGTCTCAGAAAAAAAGTGAGAATATGCATTTAAAATAACTTTAAAATGTTAATTTCAAGTGCAATTTGTTCTATATGAAGTTAGACAATGTGTACATAAAGTTATACAATGTTTACAATCTTAAATTGTATGTCAAATCAATGTTTGCATTTTTAGTGCAAAAGTTCCACATTTTAA
The DNA here is from genome assembly GCF_002021735.2 of Oncorhynchus kisutch. Taxonomy (NCBI): domain Eukaryota; kingdom Metazoa; phylum Chordata; class Actinopteri; order Salmoniformes; family Salmonidae; genus Oncorhynchus; species Oncorhynchus kisutch. The sequence continues at coordinate 138,951 of NW_022265995.1, read as the reverse complement.
AGTAGTTACAAGGCACAACAGTCATTTATTTATACGTCTCTAATTTAACAGCAAAAAAGTCCCCTTCCGATAATTTTCTATTTTGGCTTTGTTGAAGTCCTTCATTGTCATCCCCAGACAAGCTAAATGGAACCATCTCTGGCACACAGAGCGTTCTATCTGCAGTATTAAAAACATAAAACAGGGTTATGTTGATTTACAAGTAAATAACAGTTCTGGAATACCCAAATTCTGTTACTGGCTTTTGCAATTAGGAACATTTTCAAATTGAATTGGATTTTTGTTCAATTGCTAAATTTACTTTAATGGACATGCATTTAACCACAATCCTGACAGAAGCACACATAACTGAGGTGCTAGTCATCGTTAAGTATTCAAGCAATATAAATGTTGTAATATCAAACATTACAAGAATGGCATCTCATAGATTTGATATATTTCTATCAAATCAAAACTGGAATTTGTATTCAAAACAAAGGTTGTAAAAATATGCTAGACATTTATAGAATAAATCATATCTAGTTTGATGATTATGTGACGAAGGGTGAATTGGTTATTGATTTAAACAGCTTTACATTGCATTTAAGATGTTATATGTTTCCATCAAATAAAAAACTGGATTTTTCAAATTCAAAACGAAGGTTGTAAAAGTATGCTAGACATTTATAGAATAAACCATATCTATTTTTATATCTCTGTGACAATCATTGAATTAGTTACAGATTTTTACAATTATTTATGGCTTTTTTGCAAATGTCAGTTGAATGTCAGAATGTGTGAATATAAAACCAACTTTACCTCAGAAGTAGGCAGTTGTTCTTCAAACAACAGTAAAACTGATAGACTTTCTTCCTTCTTTCCATCTACTACAGGGTTTAGTGCTCCAACCACTCATGGAATCTTCTGCTCAAGACGATGAACCTCAATATATAACAAAACTCTTTAATAGGTGCCCTGCTCCGAAATTATATACACAATATAATATACACAATATAATACAATATATTGATTTAAAAAAATCGAATATCTTGTTAGATGTTCTGATATAGACAGAATGACTGAAAATTCACTGTAATTTCAAATCATTAGTTTACAATTTCCAAAAGGAATTGATTACAATTTATAACCGTCATGTCTCAAAACTGGGAGAAGCAGAAAGAGCAAGTCATTCACCCGACATTTGTTCCTCAAGACGGTAACACAACAACACAAGGATAATTGTAAGCATCAACATTTTTGAAAACGTTAGTAATTTTACATGGTTGTTATATTAATGATCCGTTTCCGTTAATGTCGCAAACTATTATTTCTCTAGGCTAACGTAAGAAACTCTGCCTGGATACTTGCATGCTAGCTAACATTAACACTAACTTAGCTGCTCTAGTAGGGTCATGTCCCTCTGGCCAGGATAAACAAAGCGGCAATGTTGTGTATTGTATATTTTCTCTAGGCTAAGAAACTCTGCCTGGATACTTGCATGCTAGCTAACATTAACACTAACTTAGCTGCTCTAGCCTACTATGGTCCTGTCCATCTATCCAGTGTAAACAAAGCGGCAATGTTGTGTATTGTATATACAGTATTTCACTAAAAACTGTTTAATTCATTTAATTATACACATGAGAAAAAAAGGTTGCCCAGCACGAATTCATGTACAAACATGATTTTTCATTACATTCTTGTCATTTAGCAGATGTTTGTATCCAGAGCGACTTACAGGAGAAATAAGAGTTAATTGGCTTGCTCAAGGGCACAATGACAGATTTTTCATCAAGTCGGCTCGGGATTCAAACCAGCAACCTTTCAGTTACTGGCCCAACACTCTTAACCACTAGGCTACCTGCCACCAGATCAATTAACTTCAATACAGTTATTCAAATACATTCATCATCAATGACTAAAATAATGAATCTAGTATTAAAAGACAAATTAATAAACACAAGTAGTCGATTCATAGCCTGTTTATCATTAAACACAATTGTTTAGTAATATAAAATAATTCACCCAAACTAATGCTAAAAACAGATCACCCCATCATCTTTATCTGATATACACCGAGTGCACAAACATTAGGAACACCTTCCTAATATTGAGTTGCACCCCCCTTTGTCCTCAGAACAGCCTCAAGTCGTCGGGGCATAGACTGTCCAAGGTGTTGAGAGCGTTCACAGGGATGCTGGCCCATGTTGACTCCAATGCTTCCCACAATTGTGTCAATGTGGCTGGGAGTGGATCTCTACTCCGAATAGCTCCTTCCATCTCCTCCCACAGATGAACAATTGGATTGAGATCTGGTGACTCGGAAGGCCACTGCAGTAAACTGAATTAATTGTCATGTTCTTGGAACCATTCCTGGACAAGCCTTGTGGCATGGGGGATAATCCTGCAAATCTATTTGCAGATGGATACACTGCTACCGTGAAGGGATGCACCAGATTGGCAAGGATGCTTTAGACATCCTGTGGCATTCAAACATTGCTCAACTTTTATCAAGGGGCCCAATGTGTTCCCTGAAAACACACCCCACGCCCCATAGTCCTCCCATCATCATGAAACAGCAGGAACCGGGATTCATCAGACCAGGCAATGTTTTTAAAATTCTCCAGTGTCCAGTCTTTTCATTCCTTAGCCCACTGCAACTGCAGTCTCTTGTATTCTACTGAAAGCTAATGGGGATCCATAATAAATACACAAAAACTACACTATTTTGGATCATAGTTTTTCACCTGGATTCACCTGGTCCGTCTATGTCATGAAAAGAGCATGTGTCGTTAATGTTTTGTGAACAGAGTATGTAAAAAGAGTATGTTGTGTCTACCAGCTCATTCCCACAGAAACCTGCAGAGGGAAGTAGCACAACCCAGTCAACCATCAAACTCCATTTTGATACATATCACAGAGGATATTCAACCCTAAGGTAATCTTAATATCTTTACAGTAGAAACTAACAAAACGCATCAAAACTGACAAGGTACAAACTGGTCCGTAAAGTAAAGAAAGGCTAACATTCTATAACGCTCCCTTTCCTCTGTAAAGTTCTCTCATAGTAAGAAACTACAGTTGAAGTCAGAAGTTTACACACACCTTAGCCAAATACATTTAAACTCAGTTGGACTATTCCTGACATTTAATCCTAGTAAACATTTCCTGTTTTAGGTCAGTTAGGATCACCATTTTAAGAATGTGAAATGTCAGAATAATAGTAGAAATAATTATTTATTTCAGTTTTTATTTCTTTCATCACATTCCCAGTGGGTCAGAAGTTTGCATATACTCAATTAGTATTTGGTAGCATCTCTTTAAATTGTTTCACTTGGGTCAAACATTTCAGGTAGCCTTCCACAAGCTTTCCACAATAAGTTGGGTGAATTTTGGCCCGTTCCCCCTGACAGAGCTGGTGTAACTGAGTCAGGTTTGTAGGCCTCCTTGCTCGCGCAATCTTTTTCAGTTCTGACCAAAAATGTTCTATAGGATTGAGGTCAGGGCTTTGTGATGGCCACTCCAATACCTTGACTTTGTTGTCCTTAAGCCATGTTGCCACAACTTTGGAAGTATGCTTGGGGTAATTGTCCATTTAGAAGACCCAATTGCGACCAAGCTTTAACTTCCTGACTGATGTCTTGAGATGTTGCTTCAATATATCCACATAATTTTCTATTTTGTGAAGTGCACCATTTCCTCCTGTAGCCACGCACCCCCACAACATGATGCTGCCACCCCCACAACATGATGCTGCCACCCCCGTGCTTCACGGTTGGGATGGTGTTCTTCGGCTTGCAAGCCTCACCGTTTTTCCTCCAAACATAATGATAGTCATTATTGCCAAACAGTTCCATTTTTGTTTTATCAGAACAGAGGAAATTTCTCAAAAAAGTACAATCTTTGTCCCCATGTGCTGTTGCAAACCAGACTCATTTGACTGTGGACAAAGATACTTTTGTACCCGTTTCCTCCAGCATCTTCACAAGGTCCTTTGCTGTATGTTCATCTCTAGGTGACAGATGGCTGCGTGGTCCCATGGTGTTTATACTTGCATACTATTTTTTGTACAAATGAACCTGTTACCTTCAGGCGTTTGGAAATTGCTCCCAAGGATGAACCAGACTTGTGGAGGTCTACAATAGTTTTTCTGGGGTCTTGGCTGATTTCTTTTGATTTTCCCATGATATCAAGCAAAGAGGCACTGAGTTTGAAGGTATGCCTTGAAATACATCAACAGGTACACCTCCAATTGATTAAAATGATGTAAATTAGCCTATCAGAAGCTTCTAAAGCCATGAAATAATTTTCGGAAATTTTCCAAGCTATTTAAAGGCACAGTCAACTTAGTGTATTTAAACGTCTGACCCACTGGAATTGTAATACAGTGAATTATAAGTGATATAATCTGTCTGTAAACAATTGCTGGAAAAATGACTTGTGTCGTGTACAAAGTAGATGTCCTAACCGACTTGCCAAAACTATAGTTTGTTAACAAGAAATTTGTGGAGTGGTTGAAAAACGAGTTTTAATGACTCCAACCTAAGTATGTTAACTTCTGACTTCAACTGTATAGGATTACATTAGAGCATTCTACGCTTTCTTCATTTGATCCAATTCAACGTTGCCAATTATTTAATGACATGACAATTAAGTGGAGTGTCTAATCTTAGCTGGTCTGAGAGAACTGATGAGGCTTCTCTCCTTCATGTATACCTTGGTGTCTTTTGAAATGACCCAGTTGAGAGAAACTGTTTCCACAGTCAGAGCAGGAGTAAGGCTTCTATCCTGTGTGTATACGTTCATGTTGTTTTAAGGTGTCCAGTCGAGAGAAACTCGCGCCACAGTCAGAGCAGGAGTAAGGCTTCTCTCCTGTGTGTATACGTTCATGTTGTTTTAAGGTGCCCGGATGAGAGAAACTCGCCCCACAGTCAGAGCAGTAGAAAGGCTTCTCTCCTGTGTGTATACGTTCATGTCTTTTTAAGTCACCCAGTTGAGAGAAACTCTTTCCACAGTCAGAACAGGAGTAAGGCTTCTCTCCTGTGTGTGTTCTTTGATGAACTATTAGCTCATTTGATGTTGTGAAGCATTTTACACAGTCAGAGCAAGAGTAAGGCTTCTCTCCTGTGTGTATACGTTCATGTTGTTTTAAGGTGCCCGGATGAGAGAAACTCGCCCCACAGTCAGAGCAGGAGTAAGGCTTCTCTCCTGTGTGCATACGTTCATGTTGTTTTAAGTTACCCAGTCGAGAGAAACTCTTTCCACAGTCAGAGCAGGAGTACGGCTTCACTCCTGTGTGTGTACGTTCATGTTGTTTTAAGGTGCCCAGTCGAGAGAACCTTGCCCCACAGTCAGAGCAGAAGTAAGGCTTCTCTCCTGTGTGTGTTCTTTGGTGGACTTTTAGCTCAGTTGATGTTGTAAAGCATTTTACACAGTCAGAGCAGGAGTAAGGCTTCTCTCCTGTGTGTGTTCCATGATGAACTTTTAGCTCAGTTGATGTTTTGAAACATTTTACACAGTCAGAGCAGGAGTAAGGTTTCACTTCTGTATGTATACGTTCATGTCTTTTTAAGTGGCCCAGTTGAGAGAAACTCTTTCCACAGTCAGAGCAGAAGTAAGGCTTCTCTCCTGTGTGTATACGTTCATGTTGTTTTAAGGTGCCCAGTCGAGAGAAACTCGCCCCACAGACAGAGCAGGAGTAAGGCTTCTCTCCTGTGTGTGTTCTTTGGTGAACTATTAGCTCAGTTATTGTTGTGAAGCATTTTACACAGTCAGGGCAGGAGTAAGGCTTCTCTCCTGTGTGTATACGTTCATGTTGTTTTAAGTTGCCTAGTTGAGAGAACCTCGCCCCACAGTCAGAGCAGGAGTAAGGCTTCTCTCCTGTATGTGTTCTCTGATGAACTTTTAGCTCAGTTGATGTTGTGAAGCATTTTACACAGTCAGAGCAGGAGTAAGGCTTCTCTCCTGTGTGTATACGTTCATGTTGTTTTAAGGTGCCCAGTCGAGAGAAACTCGCCCCACAGTCAGAGCAGGAGTAAGGCTTTTCTCCTGTGTGTATTTTTAGGTGTATTTTTAGTTTTGATGGAAGTGGGAAAATCTCCTCACAATGTGGGCAGTGGTGAGACCTCCTAGCTCTGTGATCTTCCTGATGTTGCTCTCTGGATGTAGAGAATGTCTCAACGTGGTCTCCTGTGTGAACAACACCAGAAGAACCAGTCAGTTGGTGTGATATTCATGTCAATCAAATGTATATTATGAAGCCCTTTTTACATCAGTTGTAACAAAGTGTTCTACAGAAACCCACCCAAATTCCCCAAAGAGCAAGCAATGCAGATGTAGAAGCACATTGGCCACGAGGAATCCCCTAGAAAATAGGAACCTTGGAAGAAACAGAGAGGAACCAGGCTCAAAGGGGTGGCCACTTCTGGCTGTACCGGGTGACATACAGTTGAAGTCAGAAGTTTACATACACTTAGGTTGGAGTCATTAAAACTCATTTTTCAACCACTCCACAAATTTCTTGTTAACAAACTATAGTTTTGGCAAGTCGGTTAGGACATCTACTTTGTACATGACACAAGTAATTTTTCCAACAATTGTTTTCAGACAGATTATTTCACTTATAATTTTCTGTATCATAATTAGTGGGTCAGAAGTTTACATACACGAAGTTGACTGTACCTTTAAACAGCTTGGAAAATTCCAGAAAATTATGTCATGGCTTTAGAAGCTTCTGATAGGCTAATTTACATCATTTGAGTCAATTGGAGGTGTACCTGTGGATGTATTTTAAGGCCTACCTTGAAACTCTCTGCCTCTTTGCTTGACCTCATGGGAAAATCAAAAGAAATCAGCCAAGACCTCACAAAACAAATTGTAGACCTCTACAAGTCTGGTTCACCCTTGGAAGAAATTTCCAAACGCCTGGGCGTTTGTACAACGTTCATCTGTACAAACAATAGTATGCAGGTATAAACAGCATGGGACCACGCAACCGTCATACCGCACAGGAAGGAGATGCGTTCGGTCTCCTAGAGATGAATGTACTTTGGTGCGAAAAGTGCAAATCAATCCCAGAACAACAGCAAAGGACCTTGTGAAGATGCTGGAGGAAACAGGTACAAAAGTATCTATATTCACAGTAGAAAGAGTCCTATATCGACATAACCTGAAAGGCCGCTCAGCAAGGAAGAAGCCACTGCTCCAAAACCACCATAAAAAAAAGCCAGACTACGGTTTGCAACTGCACATGGGGACAAAGATTGTACTTTTTGGAGAAATGTCCTCTGGTCTGATGAAACAAAAATGGAACTGTTTGGCCATAATGACCATCGTTGTGTTTGGAGGAAAAAGGGTGGGTGGGTTTGCAAGCTGAAGAACACCATCCCAACCGTGAGGAACGGGGGTGGCAGCATCATGTTGTGGGGGTGCTTTGCTGCAAGAGGGGCTGGTGCACTTCACAAAATAGATGGCATCATGAGGGAGGAAAATTATGTGGATATACTGAAGCAACATCTCAAGACATCACAGTCAGGAAGTAAAAGCTTGTTCGCAAATGGGTCTTCCAAATGGACAATGACCCCAAGCATACTTCCAAAGTTGTGGCAAAATGGCTTAAGGACAACAAAGTCAAGGTATTGGAGTGGCCATCACAAAGCCCTGACCTCAAACCTATAGAACATTTTTGGGCAGAACTGAAAAGTGTGTGTGCGAGCAAGGAGGCCTACAAGCCTGACTCAGTTACACCAGCTCTGTCAGGAGGAATGGGCCAAAATTTACCCAACATATTGTGGGAAGCTTGTGGAAGGCTACCCGAAATGTTTGACCCAAGTTAAACAATTTAAAGGCAATGCTACCAAATACTAATTGAGTGTATGTAAACTTCTGACCCACTGGGAATGTGATGAAAGAAATAAAAGCTGAAATAAATCATTCTCTCTATTATTATTCTGACATTTCACATTCTTAATATAAAGTGGTGATCCTAACTGACCTAAGACAGGGAATCTTTACTAGGATTAAATGTCAGGAATTGTGAAAAACTGTATTTGGTGTATAAGGTGTATGTAAACTTCCGACTTCAACTGTATGTATTCATGTCAGTAGGCTGTGCAATACAAAAGGGGAATAAAACTATTCTAAAAGTGGGTAAGAGTTGAAAGCTAAAAAGAGTCAAAAGCCATGAAAATGTTGTTATATCATCCTCCACTCACTATCACAAGGGTTAGTAACTACACAGACTCATTTCATAGAAGCTTTTAAAAAACTGGCAGTTTATCTACTTCACTTCTTTAGTCAACTCTCTGATCACTCCAGATAGCTCAGTTGTTCAGGGATGTGTAATGTCAGAATGACAGAATTCAACCTATCAATAGACTGGGTCATAACTTATGGAGGTCTAATATATGAAGATAACTTATGGATAGAACCTGCTCTTACCATGAGTAACAGACGTCCCAATCTTCTCCTCCTCCTCTTCATCTTTAATGTTGACATTCAGCTCCAGTGTTTGACTACAGTCTTCCAGCTTCACTGATGTCATCTCTGGATCCTGCAGCGCAAACTGGGCTCCACTGTCACAATCAGGACCCAGTGACCGTAGGTTTGGATTCAGTGTGGAAGGAGAGAGGCAGGCTGGGTTTGTCCTCACTGTTGATGTTACTAACCTCAGATTTAATCTGAGTTGGCCAGTAGTAATAAAGAGAAACGGACACAAAAGTTAGTCTTAAATTCTGGCACTTTCTTTATTCTCAAACTATATTAGATCAGGTACCTAAAGCATTGACAAACCATTCAATTCATTTCAAATTAGACACAAGGTTCACACTATAAATTAGTCTACGCGACGTAAATGCACTAAACCTAAAGTAGATTTCCTAAATTCACACACAGAGGACTCAGAAAGTATTCAGACCCCTTGACTTCTCCACGTTTTGTTACGTTACAGCCTTATTATAAAATGGATTCAATTGTTTTCCCCCTCACCAATCTACAGACGATACCCCATAATGACAAAGCAAAAACATGTTTTTACCATTTTTTGCAAATGTATTAAAAATTTAACAGAAATATCACATTTACTTACGTATTCAGACCATTCACTCAGTACTTTTTTGAAGCAACTTTGGCAGCGATTACAGCCTCAAGTCTTCTTGTGTATGACGCTACAAGCGTGGCACTAGAGGTCGACTGACTAATCGGCATGGCCGATTAATTAGGGACGATTTCAAGCTTTCATTAAAAATTGTAATCGGCATTTTTGGACTGATTACATTGCATTCCACAAGGAAACTGCGTGGCAGGCTGACCACCTGTTTACACGAGTGCAGCAAGGAGCCAAGATAAGTTGCTAGCTAGCATTAAACTTATCTTATAAAAACCAATCAATCTTCACATAATCACTAGTTAACTACACATGGTTGATGATATTACTAGTTTGTCCTGCGTGGCATATAATCAATGCGGTGCCTGTTAATTATCATCGAATCACAGCCTACTTCGCCAAGCGGGGGATGATTTGCAACAAAAGTACAATCGTTGCTCGAATATACCTAACCATAAACATCAATGCCTTTCTTAAAATCAATACCAGAAGTCAATTTTTTTTAAACCTGCATATTTAGTTAAAATAAATTAATGTTAGCAGGCAATACTAACTAGTGAAATTGTGTCACTTCTCTGGCGTTCATTGCGCAGGGCCGTTTGGGCCGTCTGGCTCGTTGGAAAATAATTTTCCAGAATTTTACATAATTATGACTTAACATTGAAGGTTGTTCAATGTAACAGCAATATTTAGACTTAGGGTTGCCGCCCGTTCGATAAAATACGGAACGGTTTCGTATTTCACAAAGAATAAACGTTTTGTTTTCGAAATGATCGTTTCCGGATTTTACCATTTTAATGACCAACGGCTTGCATTTCTGTGTTTATTATAATGAAGTCTATGATTTGATAGGTCAGTCTGACTGAGCGGTGGTAGGCAGCAGCAGGCTCATAAGCATTCATTCAAACTTTACTACGTTTGCCAGCAGCTCTTGGCAATGCTTGCTTCACAGCACTGTTAATGACATCAAGCCTATCAACTCCTGAGATTAGGCAGGCAATACTAAAGTGCCTATTAGAACATCCAATAGTCAAAGGTATATGAAATACAAATGGTATAGAGAGAAATAGTCAACGCTTCATAATTCTTATAATAACTACAACCTAAAACTTCTTAACTGAGAATATTGAACCACCAGCTTTCATATGTTCTCATGTTCTGAGCAAGGAACTTAAACGTTAGCTTTTTTACATGGCACATATTGCAATTTTACTTTCTTCTCCAACAAAGTGTTTTTGCATTATTTAAACAACATTGAGCATGTTTCAATATGTAGTTGAGACTAAATATATTTTATTTATGTACTTCCGGCGCCGACAGAGATGGCCGCCTCGCTTCGCGTTCCTAGGAAACTATGCAGCTTTTTGTTTTTTTTTACGTGTTATTTCTTACACTAGTACCCCAGGTCATCTTAGGTTTCATTACATACAGCCGAGAAGAACTACTGAATATAAGATCAGCGTCAACTCACCACCAGTACGACCAAGAATATGTTTTTCGCGATGCGGATCCTGTGTTCTGCCTTACAACCAGTGCCACGGGATGGTTCCCATGCAGCGACCCAAAAAAACGACTCAGAAAAAGAGGGAAACGAAGCGGTCTTCTGGTCAGACTCCGGAGACGGGCACATCGTGCACCACTCCCTAGCATTCTTCTTGCCAATGTCCAGTCTCTTGACAACAAGGTTGATGAAATCCGAGCAAGGGTAGCATTCCAGAGGGACATCAGAGACTGTAACGTTCTCTGCTTCACGGAAACATGGCTAACTGGAGAGACGCAATCCGAAGCGGTGCAGCCAGCGGGATTCTCCACGCATCGCGCCGACAGAAACGAACATCTTTCTGGTAAGAAGAGGGGCGGGGGCGTATGCCTTATGGCCAACGTGACATGGTGTGATGAAAGAAACATACAGGAACTCAAGTCCTTCTGTTCACCTGATTTAGAATTCCTCACAATCAAATGTAGACCGCATTATCTACCAAGAGAATTCTCTTCGATTATAATCACAGCCGTATATATCCCCCCCCAAGCAGACACATCGATGGCTCTGAACGAACTTTATTTAACTCTCTGCAAACTGGAAACGATTTATCCGGAGGCTGCATTCATTGTAGCTGGGGATTTTAACAAGGCTAATCTGAAAACAAGACTCCCTAAATTATCGATTGCGCAACCAGGGGTGGAAAGACCCTGGATCATTGTTACTCTAACTTCCGCGATGCATATAAGGCCCTGCCCCGCCCCCCTTTCGGAAAAGCTGACCACGACTCCATTTTGTTGATCCCTGCCTACAGACAGAAACTAAAACAAGAAGCTCCCACGCTGAGGTCTGTCCAACGCTGGTCCGACCAAGCTGACTCCACACTCCAAGACTGCTTCCTTCACGCGGACTGGGAGATGTTTCATATTGCGTCAGCCAACAACATTGACGAATACGCTGATTCGGTGTGCGAGTTCATTAGAACGTGCGTTGAAGATGTCATTCCCATAGCAACGATTAAAACATTCCCCAACCAGAAACCGTGGATTGATGGCAGCATTCGTGTGGAACTGAAGGCGCGAACCACTGCTTTTAATCAGGGCAAGGTGTCTGGTAACATGAATGAATACAAACAGTGCAGCTATTCCCTCCGCAAGGCTATCAAACAAGCTAAGCGCCAGTACAGAGACAAAGTAGAATCTCAATTCAACGGCTCAGACACAAGAGGCATGTGGCAGGGTCTACAGTCAATCACGGACTACAGGAAGAAACCCAGCCCAGTCATGGACCAGGATGTCTTGCTCCCAGGCAGACTAAACAACTTTTTTGCCCGCTTTGAGGACAATACAGTGCCACTGACACGGCCTGCAACAAAAACATGCGGTCTCTCCTTCACTGCAGCCGAAGTGAGTAAGACATTTAAACGTGTTAACCCTCGCAAGGCTGCAGGCCCAGACGGCATCCCTAGCCGCGCCCTCAGAGCATGCGCAGACCAGCTGGCCGGTGTGTTTACGGACATATTCAACCAATCCCTATACCAGTCTGCTGTTCCCACATGCTTCAAGAGGGCCACCATTGTTCCTGTTCCCAAGAAAGCTAAGGTAACTGAGCTAAACGACTACCGCCCCGTAGCACTCACATCCGTCATCATGAAGTGCTTTGAGAGACTAGTCAAGGACCATATCACCTCCACCCTACCTGACACCCTTGACCCACTCCAATTTGCTTACCGCCCAAATAGGTCCACAGACGATGCAATCTCAACCACACTGCACACTGCCCTAACCCATCTGGACAAGAGGAATACCTATGTGAGAATGCTGTTCATCGACTACAGCTCGGCATTCAACACCATAGTACCCTCCAAGCTCGTCATCAAGCTCGAGACCCTGGGTCTCGACCCCGCCCTGTGCAACTGGGTACTGGACTTCCTGACGGGCCGCCCCCAGGTGGTGAGGGTAAGCAACAACATCTCCTCCCCGCTGATCCTCAACACTGGGGCCCCACAAGGGTGCGTTCTGAGCCCTCTCCTGTACTCCCTGTTCACCCACGACTGCGTGGCCACGCACGCCTCCAACTCAATCATCAAGTTTGCGGACGACACAACAGTGGTAGGCTTGATTACCAACAACGACGAGACGGCCTACAGGGAGGAGGTGAGGGCCCTCGGAGTGTGGTGTCAGGAAAATAACCTCACACTCAACGTCAACAAAACTAAGGAGATGATTGTGGACTTCAGGAAACAGCAGAGGGAACACCCCCCCATCCACATCGATGGAACAGTAGTGGAGAGGGTAGCAAGTTTTAAGTTCCTCGGCATACACATCACAGACAAACTGAATTGGTCCACTCACACAGACAGCATCGTGAGGAAGGCGCAGCAGCGCCTCTTCAACCTCAGGAGGCTGAAGAAATTCGGCTTGTCACCAAAAGCACTCACAAACTTCTACAGATGCACAATCGAGAGCATCCTGGCGGGCTGTATCACCGCCTGGTATGGCAACTGCACCGCCCTCAACCGTAAGGCTCTCCAGAGGGTAGTGAGGTCTGCACAACGCATCACCGGGGGCAAACTACCTGCCCTCCAGGACACCTACACCACCCGATGCTACAGGAAGGCCATAAAGATCATCAAGGACATCAACCACCCGAGCCACTGCCTGTTCACCCCGCTGTCATCCAGAAGGCGAGGTCAGTACAGGTGCATCAAAGCTGGGACCGAGAGACTGAAAAACAGCTTCTATCTCAAGGCCATCAGACTGTTAAACAGCCACCACTAACATTGAGTGGCTACTGCCAACATACTGTCAATGACACTGACTCTACTCCAGCCACTTTAATCATGGGAATTGATGGGAAATGATGTAAATATATCACTAGCCACTTTAAACAATGCTACCTTATATAATGTTACTTACCCTACATTATTCATCTCATATGCATACGTAGATACTGTACTCTATATCATCGACTGCATCCTTATGTAATACATGTATCACTAGCCACTTTAACTATGCCACTTGGTTTACATACTCATCTCATATGTATATACTGTACTCGATATCATCTACTGTATCTTGCCTATGCTGCTCTGTACCATCACTCATTCATATATCCTTATGTACATATTCTTTATCCCCTTACACTGTGTATAAGACAGTAGTTTTTTTTTTGAATTGTTAGTTAGATTACTTGTTCGTTATTACTGCATTGTCGGAACTAGAAGCACAAGCATTTCGCTACACTCGCATTAACATCTGCTAACCATGTGTATGTGACAAATAAATGTGATTTGATTTGAAGTTAATAAAAGTGTTCATCGCTCATTCAGTATTGTTGTAATTGTCATTATTACTTATATTATATACATATATGTATGTTTTTTTATTTTTATTTAATTGTCCGATTAATCTATATCTGCTTTTTTTTGGCCCTCCAATAATCGGTATCGGCGTTAAACTCATAATCGGTCGACCTCTACATGGCACACCTGTATTTGGGGAGTTTCTCTCATTCTTCTCTGCATTTCCTCTCAAGCTCTGTCAGGTTGGATGGTGAGCATCGCTAAACATCCATTTTCAGGTCTCTCCAGGGATGTTCGATCTGGCTGTGTTGTCTTGGCTGTGTGCTTAGGGTCATTGTCCTGTTGGAAGGTGAACCTTCACCCCAGTCTGAGGACCTTGGAAGGTTTTCATTAAGGATCTCTTTGTAATTTGCTCCATTCATTTTCCCCTCGATCCTGTCTCCCAGTCCCTGCCGCTGAAAAACATCCCCACAGCATGATGATGCCACCACCATGCTTCACCGTAGGGATGGTGCCAGGTTTTCTCCAGATGTGTTTCATCAGACCAGAGAATATTATTTCTCATGGTCCGAGACCTTTAGTCGTCGTTTGGCAAACTCCAAGTGGTCTGTCATGTGCCTTTTATTAAGGAGTGGCTTCCGTCTGGACACGCTACCATAAAGTGCTGACTGGTGAAGCGCTGCAGAGATGGTTGTCCTTCTGGAAGGTTCTCCCATCTCCACAGAGGAACGCTGGAGCTCTGTCAGAGTGACCATTGGGTTCTTGGTCACCTCCCTGACCAAGGCCCTTCTACCCGATTATTCAGTTTGGCCGGGCGGTGAGCTCTAGGAAGAGTCAATCCTGTCTCAAATCTCTACAGACAAATCATTTGACCTCATGGCTTGGTTTTTGCTCTGACATGCACTGTTAACTGTGGGACCTTATATAAACAGGCGTGTGCCTTTCCAAATCATGTCCAATCAATTGAATTTACCACAGGTGGACAACAATCAAGTTGTAGAAACATGTCAAGGATGATCAATGGAAACAGGATGCACCTGAGCTCAATTTGAAGTCTCATAGCAAAGGGTCCGAATACTTATGGAAATAAGGCATTTGTTTTGTTTGCAAACAAATCTAAAAATCTGTTTTCGCTTTGTCATTTTGGCATATTGTGTGTAGATTGAGGAAAAATGTAATTGAATCCATTTTAGAATAAGGCTAACGTAACAAAATGTGGAAAAGGGGAAGGGGTCTGAATACTTTCCGAATGCCCTGTAAGGAACTGGCAACTCGTTCTCATTCTGAGAAATAAGGTTGGCCCCTTGATTTAACATCTGAACAAAGCGGACAGGCTAACAAGCTTTTCAAACAGTTGGAGACAGACAGAAGGATGTGTTCATAACAATTCAAATGTTCAGCCTTGTTAGCAAATAGATCCAAGTTGGCTAAACTTGAAATATAAAGATTAGCTGGCTAGTCACTAGCACGTGGGCATGAGAGATTGTTGATGAGACATGTGTTAATGTTCTATAATGCCTACAATAAGTTAGTCATTACTAGTTACATTTGTATTACAGAAAGGGTCAATTTAATAGACTTGAAAGCCAGATCAGTGATTATTGCAACAACAACACAAAAGCATGTTAAACTATTTTTATATAAAATAATAAATGATTAGTTGGTCTTATGGTTGTGGAAGGCTTTTATTTAGCCTAAATATAACAACCACAAGCGCTGAATTCATTTGATTATTGACTGTTTTAAAGGTAAAATACACTGCCTTTCTTTGTACAATGCTTATTTAGAGAAAAACTAAATGTAGATATCTTGAATTGCCCAGAAGTTTGAAAACTGAAGATACAGCTGTATGATTTTTTGGTCCATATCGTCCAGCCCCAATGGAGAACATTAGAGTAAAGTACAATACTTCATACTGTACTGTACTCTGTACTGTTGTACTCTACTGAACTAACTGTTACTTTTCTTTCCTGTACTCTACTGTACTGTGCTTTCCAATCTTGTGAAACAGTAGCTATGTTTCCAAGAAGTTATCCAGTGATTGTTTTTTGTTGACATGTAGAAAAAGTTTGAATAGAAAATAGATCAGACAATTGCCCACTAGGTTGTTTCCATTTAACTATCTTGTGCTGATAAAAACAGCTGTACGTAATGACGTACCTCGTACTGTCAAAATGATTCAGCAATCATAATTTATTCAACAAACACTGTTTTCATCCTCATTTGACAGAATAAAGAAACTGAAACAAAAGAAACATCCACCCGTCAAACAGATATAAATGTTGTCGAGCATTAAAACATTTCTCCTATATCTGCCGTTTCCATTACACATGTCGCAAATAATGTTTTTACCACATTGCTTTGTTGAATGCACCCGAGTCAATGAAAACCTGCCTAATGATGTCTGAGTGATTGGTTCAGATTTGGTCCTGTTTAATGTCGGTCTGTGTTTACTGGGGTGTATCCTACAGTGTCGGCCTTTAACTTTATGAATGTCCATCCATGTGGAAGGCCTAGCGTTTGTAAAACAGTCAGTTGCATTGGCTTTATTAGTCCTGGTTCCTGTGATTAATCATTTTGGCTATTTAAGCGTTGAATAGACCCATCAGCTACCCAACTTTATCAGGAGTTATCCTGAGCTGATTTGCAATGAGAATCAATGTGTTTACATAGTGGGAAATGTAGAAGTATAATTTTTTTGCTATGATCATCTCGTCAAAAATGTACGGAGAAACTTGAAACCACTGATTATCATGACAATTTAGCTGACGGGGTTCAACTCCCGGACAACAGAGGTTTCAGAGTCCTGCAATAGAGCTGAGATGCTAATATTTGTGTAAACTCTACATAGTTGTGTTCTGTGGGTGTCACTGAATAGGCTGAACAATCCATAGGTAAGACTGTAGAGTGCAATATGAATGTCCAACACAAACAAAAGACCCTCCATACTCAACTGGTGGACCTCGGGCCGGATCCAGAATGGGGTGAATACGGACCCCCTAATTCTTGCCTTTGGGATACGAACCCTGGTAAAAAAAGACATGGACAGGTTTAGGATTGCAGGAAATTAGCTTTAAAACAGTTAAATGTTTTCTCTGCTAAGAGGAGGGTTGTTAAGATTTTGGGGTTGCAAGTTAGGGGTTTGTTACAACGCCAATAAATGACTATATCCATCTGGACCTTCTGAAAAAGTACTGGAGAACCCCTGTAATAGACTGACTGGGAAGGAGATTTTTCAGTCAAAGTCCTGCAATAACAGCTAAGAAGCTAATATTTGTGAAAACTCTTGATAATAGTTTTCTGTTGGTGTCACAGGTTTCATTGGTGCACAATCCAACCCGATTCATAAGTGCATATATGAATGCCCCCAATGCAAATGTGTGGTCTAATACCTCCACAGTGTGATTTCAACGTTTTTTTCTGGTTATTTTCAAACTTTTTAATTACATTTTTTTACCTTTATTTAACAAGGCAAGTCAGTCAAAAGAACATATTCTTATTCACAATGACGACCAAGACCGGCCAAACCTGGACGCCGCTGGGCCAATTGTGAGCCGCCCTATGGGACTCAATAATGAAACTAATTCATTATTGTAATTAATTTTAAATGAAGTAACAACATTCAAATCATGTTTAGCGTTATCTAGTCCAAATATGGCATGATTGCACTATTTTGTATCAGTTTGCGTTACTTTCAATGAGGAACTTTTATTTTGAGGGGAACCGCAAATCACACTATTGTGGCTAATCGTTATTGTAGCTAACTTCACATAGGTAGGGACAAGCGACTACCAGGGCTGTTTCCAGCAGGATGGAGACGTTGGCCACGATCAGAACAAATGTATTATGTAGAACAAGCATGCCTCTGATTCCAAGGAATCATGTCAGTTCTATTCAGAGCACTTCAATCTGCAACTTTCCAAAACGTTTTTGTTCTGAACATCCCCAGGCAAAACCCAGAGCTATATACGAACCTGCAAAGCCTCCCAAATGAACGCGTGGTGGGCTCCGCATCGTGCGCTTTTAAAATATATTTTTTGCACGTTCTTCACTCAATCGGTTTGGCAACAAAACCTTTCCCAAACGTGATAATACCTTGACGGGTGTGTTATCTAGCATGTTATTACGTTATTTCGATATTAGACAGTTTAAACGTGCTATTACATACCTGTAGTAATAAAGAGAAACGGACAGCACAGTTTAAACGTTTTCTAAATTCTAAAGAATGGTGTGCGCCTACCGGAACTTCCTGTTCCCCACACTACCAAAGTGCAACAGAGACATCTACTGGATTGATGGACTAACTTCTGCTAAATCATGTAGAATATAAAAGTGAGATTGATTAGCTACACAAATAAAACTTGGTTTAAAAAACGAAACAGCAGTTTAAGTGCAACCCATTACATATGCATTGTAGATGATCTCTGTGGAAGGCCAAGAAGATCATCAAGAACCTCAGCCACCAGAGCCACGGCCTGTTCACCCTGCTACCGTCTTGAAGGCGAAGACAGTACAGGTGCATCAAAGCTGGTACCAAGAGAATGAAACCGCTTCTATCTCCAGGCCATAAGACTGTTAAACAGTCACCCTTGATTTGATTTAGAGAATATTGGTGACAAGCAAATTGGCTTGTCCCAGGGTGTAGAGGTGTCATGACATGTATTGAGTAGATAAATACAGATATACAGTACCAGTCAAAAGTTTGGACACACCTACTCATTCCAGGGTTTCTTTAGTTTTCTTATTTTCTACATTGTATAATAATAGTGAAGACATCAAAACTATTAAATAGCACATATGGAATCATGTAGTAACCAAAAAGGTGTTAAAAAAATCTAAATATATTTTATATTTGAGATTCTTCAAAGTAGCCACCCTTTGACTTGATGACAGCTTTGCACACGCTTGGCATTCTCTCAACCAGCTTCACCTGGAATACTTTTCCAACAGTCTTGAAGGAGTTCCCACATATGCTGAGCACTTGTTGGCTGCTTTTCCTTCATTCTGCGGTCTAACACATCACAAACCATCTCAATAATGTGTTGAGGTCAGTGATTGTGGAGGCCAGGTCATTTGATGCATCACTCCATCACTGTCCTTCTTGGTCAAATAGCCTTTACACAGCTATTCTTGTTGTTAATTTGAATGCCATGAATTAAACAAAAGCATATTTACCCCCAAAACTACAATGATTCAGTAGATCAAAGTTCCAGTACTCTAGCAGGTCTCACAGCTGCTTATGCTGACATAACATGTTAGTGAATAGGTCAGATTTAGCTTTGTGGTGCTCCTTTCAACTTCCTGTCTTGTTCAGCTTCAGAAAAACAGTAAATATGTCACTTGAAACATCGTGTTTTGGTAATTCCTTATACAAAAGAGAAGAGTTTAACGAGAACAAAAAAAATACGTTTTCAATTAAGTTATCCAAACATATTCATAATTAATTATTAAAATAACTAATCTAGTTTTAAAATACAATTCATTAAACAAAAAGTATCCACCCAAACTAATGGTGAAAACTGATCATCACACCATCTCTATCTGATACATGTTGTGCCATCTCATTCTCACAGAAACTGGAGAGGGAAGCAGTACCACCCAGTCAACCAGCCTCACAGAGGGTATTCAACCCTAAAGGAAAATCTAAGGTGCTCTAAATATGTCTACAGTAGAAGCTAAGAAAACACACAAACGGACCAGGTGCATACTGATCAGTAAAGTAAAGAGAGGCTAACATTCTATAACACTCCCTTTCCTCACAGTGAGAAACAATAGGATTACAATAGTGTGTTACAATTTACTGAGAATTAAGTGATGGAATGATTTTAATCTTCACTAGTCAGAGAACAGATGAGGTTTCTCACATTTATGTACATGTTTGTGTCTTTTTAAGTGGCCATGTTGAGAGAAAGTCTTCCAATGGTCAGAGCAGGAGTAAAGCTTCTCTCCTGTGTGTATGCTTTGGAGTGTTCTTATGTTGCTCTGCTGAGAGAAAATATTCTCACAGTCAGAACAGGAGTAGGGCTTCTCTCCAGTGTTGAACTGTCAGATCCCTTGATATTTTGCCAGGTCTTCCCACAGTCAGAGCAGGGATACAGATTCTCTCCTGTGTCTATTTTTAGGTGTATTTTTAGCTTTGATAGAATTGGGAAAATCTCCTCAATGTGGGCAGTGGTGAGACCTCTTAGCTCTGGGATCTTCCTGCTGTTGCTCTCTGGATGTAGAGAATGTGTCAACATGGTCTCATGTGTGAACAACATCAGAAGAACCAGTCAGTTGGTGTGATACACATGTCAATCAAATGTATTTTATAAAGCCCTTTTTACATCTGCAGTTGTCATTAAGTGCTTTACAGATACCCTAACCTAACGTATCAGGCGTAAAATAAACACCACAAGCTTGCTGTTTTCAGGCTTTGACTTCCTCTCTGCCTTTTCCCTGAAAAACAGATGCTTCCGGTGTTCGTTGACTCCGCTGAGGGTGCAGGTACCGAGACCAAAACCCCAAAGAGCAAGCAATGCAGAAGCACAGTGGTAGTAAAAACTCCCTAGAAGGAAGGAACCTAGGAAGAAACCTAGACAGGAACCAGGCTCCAAGCAGTGGCCGGGCTCTGGCTGGGCCACTCAAGGACATTACGAGAATTGTCCAGAAGCCACTCCTGCGTTGTCTTGGCTGTGTGTTTAGGGTCGTTGTCCCGTTGGCAGGTGAACCTTCACCCCAGTCTGAAGTCCTGAGCGCTCTGGAGCAAGTTTTCATCAAGAATCTCTCTGACATCTACTGTCAACTTTGGTACCTGAAATAGACAGGTGTGTGCCTTTCCAAATCATGTCCAATCAATTGAATTTACCACAGCTGGACTCCAATCAAGTTGTAGAAACATCTCAAGTATAATCAATGGAAACAGGATGCACCAGAGCTCAATTTCAAGTCTGATAGCGAAAGGTCTGAATACTTATGTAAATAAGTATTTCTGTTTAAATGTGTTGGTTTTTTTGCAAATATTTCTAAAAACGTGTTTTCTTTGGTATTATGGAGTATTGTGTGTAGATTGCTGAGGAAAACGTTTTGTTTAATACATTTTAGAATAAGGCTACAAAGTAACAAAATGTGGAAAAAGTCAAAGGGGTCTAAATACTTTCGAAAGCACTGTAGCCTAATTTAGAAAAACGGGATTGTCTTCTTGTCCTCCTTTTTAATGTTACAAATAACAATAGAAATCAATAACTCTGTCTCTGTTGTCATATGTTTCTTTCTGGTAAGCCTTTCCCATCCTGGAGTCTGAGACATTGTGGAAATTTGTGGTAGAGAATAATGTATGACAATTTAGACACTACATTACCCTATAGTAGTTATCATCATCATGCTTTCCATGGTTTAAGCCTATAGCTAGCTATGCCTTGCTAACTAGTTATTGTGTTGTCCAGCTAGCTATAAAAGTGCATGCTAACACGAAAGATTTGTATAACTAACCCAAGATTGACCACACCCTGTTTCCAATTGGGAACTTTTATTATGAAGGCAAGCCGTAAATTCTACTGATGTGGATAGTCGTTATTGTGGCTAGCTTCACACAAAGGTGAGCCCAGCTAGCTAGCGAGTAGCGACCATATCATAGCTATTTGTCAGTTTCAGGTTAGGAAATTTAGCTAGCCACAGTAGCTAGTCATGGTTAGAAAGCACATTACATACTACATGGAAAGTATATTCTGCACAATGCGATATGGTAACTAGTTAGCAGGCCTAACAATAACGCAAACGTTTGCTAGCTACAGTTATGGCACTGCAGTTAGCTAGCAGGCCAAAATGCTAAATAACTTCCTCGTTCAGCAGAATTCATGTATACCCAAAAGAAAACTAAACAAATTGCATGTTAAACGTACCTTTCTCTCTCCGGTCTTGACGTTTCTGTCTCACCTATAACACTTTTTTTCCCGCGTCAATCTATAGTATCATGTCAAAATTTTGCACACTGACCTTTTCGACCCCTGTTCTAAAGAAAATAATTAACTTTTTACTCAATACATTTTCCATGACACCCAAAAGTACTCATTTCATTCCGAATGCTTAGCAGGACAGGAAAATGGTCCAATTCACACAGTTACCAAGAGAACAACCCTGGTCATCCAGGTCGGTGGACTTACTAAACATAAATGCTTTGTTTGTAAATTGTCTTAGTGTTGGTGTGCCCCTGGCTATTAAATCATGTTTTGAATTTTTTGAATTGTAATTTATTTTGTTTACAATTGTGCCATCTGGTTCGTTTAATATAAGGAATGTGAATAATATTTTTTACTTTTGATACTTAAGTATATTTAAAACCCTTATACTTTGACTCAAGTATTTTACTAGACGACTTTCACTTTTGCAATTAAGGTATCCTTACTTTTACTGAAGTATAACAACTGGGTACTTTTCCCACCACTGGCTATTGGTTCCCTGTAATTACAAGTAGCACCCCACCAGATAGACTTCATTATTACTGGCCAAATCCTGTGTAACACCTAGTAATTACATTGTACTTGTGCAGATATTAAATATACTCTGTGTTGTACTAGTGTATTTGTTCTCCCACTTGGATGTCATTTTCACAAGCTTTAAATTGAGGGCCAGGTTGTCAGAGTGGGTAATGTACTGTATAGGTACACATTAATTACTCCTAAAGATATACTTAATTTTAACTAGCTAAATCCTGTGTAAGAACTCGAAATTACATTGTATTTAGGCAAACATTACATGTGCTTTGAAAGTGTCGTATTCCTCATCTGAGATGAGACTCGTTTTAGATCTGTTTTTGTAAGCTCAACCAAGTAAACCCAGATGGTTTCAGTAATTACATCTATATTTATTTACCAGGTAAATTGACTGAGAACACATTCTCATTTACAGCAACAACCTGGGGAATAGTTACAGTGGAGAGGAGGGGGGATGAATGAGCCAATTGGAAGCTAGGGATGATTAAGGTGGCCATGATGGTATGAGGGCCAGATTGGGAATTTAGCCAGGACCCTGGGGTAGACACCCCTACTCTTATGAATAGTGGCTTGGGATATATATATAGTGACCGCAGAGAGTCAGGGTACCCGTTTAAGGTCCCACCCGAAAGATGGCACACAGGGAAATGTCTCCAATCACTGTCCTGGGGCATTATGATTTTATTTTATACCAGAGGAAAGACTGCCTCCTGCTGGCCCTCCAACACCACTTCCAGCAGCATCTGTTTTCCCATCCAGAGACCGACCAGGACCAACCCTGCTTAGCTTCAGAGGCTAGCTAGGAGGGGGGTATATTGCTGGCAATTATTAATTAGAGCCTATAATAAGGACCTCATGAAAGGAAGTGTTACCAGCATCTCTTCTTTATGTATATGCTGGTGTGCTTTAAAAAACCCAAGAGTCAATGTCCGCATCCCCGTCAAAATCAAATTAGCTTAATAATGAACAATCCCCATCAAAAGCCTTCTGTTTAAGCTAGAGATGTATTTTTGAATTGGCTGTGTCTCAATTCAACACATCCGCTGATGTCAGCCTTCCGCATCTGTGGTGGAAGGTGGCAGAGCTGCGGTGTTGTTTGTCAGACCAGGAGACACTAACTTCTGTCTGTAGCCTACAAGGTGAGACTCACAAACAAGTACATTTTGCTCTAGGATGCCCACTAGTGTCTGAAGGTAGCAGGTACAAGTTTAAATGTTTTATGTTGAGACATATATATTGAAAAAAGGGGTTAAATACAGGTAAACATATATGTTTTACTGATCTTTCTTAATCTCTCAGACATAGGACAGAAACTTCAAAACCAACTTCCCTTTGAAAATTGTTAGCAATGTCATCCCCCGCTGTTAGCGTCAATTCCAGTCAATACACAAAGTATCCCAAATTACAATTCCACATTTTCCTCGTTCAAAAGCTATGAAGAGAATTGGATGTCAGAATTCAACCTAACAATAGACTGGGTCATAATGTATGGACGTCTAAATTATCAAGATAAATTATAGATAGAACCTGCTCTTACCATGAACAACAGATTTCCCAATCTTCTTCTCCTCATCTAGAATGTTGACATTCAGCTCCAGTGTTTGACTGCAGTCTTCCAGTTTCGCTGATCCCAGTTCTAAATAGAAGTCTGAGGTCAACTTCCTGGTTCTCCTCTGTGCAGGCCACACCCCCTCCCATTGTAATATTACGTATGAACACATTTTGAACAATGGCTTCCTAAAATGCTGTGGTGTTTACTAACACAGTAGGAAAGGTTGTGGTAGACGTGTTCCATCACAGACGAGTTCACAGCTCTTCCACTCTGAACAATGGGGATGGAAAGGGTAATGCAGCTTCCTCTCTGGTTCCATTCGACAAGAGAGTTCATAGCTCTGTTAGTCTGAGCATTCATAACAATGACGCCCTAAACTGCACCATCAATACCAGAGTTCTACAAGACTGTTTACATAATCAACAGGGCATTTCAACAGTCTGAGCCTGAATATAATCCTGGGCATATATTGAGCTCTAACAATGAAGAATGAATACTGTAGTGGTGTGAGAAAGGTAACACAAGCTTCCTCTGGTTCCATTTCACAATAGTAACTGGGTCATTATTGGATTGTGGTGTTAATGCTGTCCCTGGACTTTGGCACCACATAAAGCACTTTAAAATAAGAAATAATACTTTGTTTTATTTAACTGTTATTTAATAAGAAACATATTTAAGTAATTTATACTGCAAATTGGCTTATCCCCATGGTGATGTCTAGAGATGTAGTGACATGTTTTGAGTGTACATTATTTTGAATACCATGAAGTAAACAAATCATAGTATTTTCTGTATAGATAACCCAAAAAACCAAGTATGACCAGCACAAATTCATGTAGAATGTTTATTTTTCATAGGCAGATCAATAAGTTCATTGCAGTTATCCAAATACATGAACCAATGACTAAAGTAATCAATCTAGTTTTCTAAGGCAATTTAATAAACACTTGTAGTCATTTCAGAGCCTGCATATCATTAAAAAAAGTTGTTATGTAGTTAAAAATAATCCACCCAAACTAATGGTGAAAACGAATCACACCATCTCTATCTGATACACGTGTCTACCAGCGCATTCCCACAGAGAACTGCAGAGGGACAACTTGGTGTCAGAGCAAAACGTACTATATGTAACAAAAATCCATACCACACACTTTAGTATGATACAGTATGCTTTGTTACATTACAGTGGCCTACAAATGTAAAATGAGTAGTACAATATAATAAGATTTGTATGACGTATAATATGCTACGAATTACAATTCGTACAATATGTTACGAATATGCAATACGTATATTTTACTTATTCCAATTTGTTGTTGCTAACGTTAATGAAAATGCTAAGTAGTTGCATGCTAACCTAACATGCTTGGTACACTATATAAACAGAAAAGTATAAAGACACCCCTTTAAATTAGTAGAGTCGGCTATTTCAGCCACACCCGTTATTGACAGGTGGCATCCCATCTCTGTCCTCGGTTGCAACACTCACTAACGAGTTCCAAACTGCCTCTGGAAGCAACGTCAACACAAGAACTGTTAGTCAGGAGCTTCACAAAAAAATGGGTTTCTATGGCCGAGCAGCTGCACACAAGACTAAAATCACCCAGATGTGCAATGCCAAGCGTCAGCTGGAGTGGTGTAAAGCTCACCGCCATTGGACTCTGAAGCAGTGGAAACACGTTCTCTGGAGTTATGAATCCCGCCTTATCATCTGGAAGTCTGATGGACAAATCTGGGTTTGGCGGATGCCAGAAGAATGCTACCTGTCCCAATGCATAGTGCCAACTGTAAAGTTTGGTGGAAGAGGAATAATGGTCTGAGGCTGTTTTTCATGATTCGGGCTAGGCCCCTTAGTTCCAGTGAAGGGAAATCATAATGCTACAGCATACAATGACATTCAAGATGATTTTGTGCTGCCAACTTTGTGGCAACAGTTTGATAAAGACCCTTTCCTGTTTTAGCATGACAAGGCTCCTATACAAAGCGAGGTCCATACAGAAATGGTTTATCGAGATCGGTGTGGAAGAACTTGACTGGCCTACACAGAGCCCTGACCTGAACCCCATTTAACAACTTTGGGATGAATTGGAATGCCGACTTCGAGCCAGGCCTAATCGCCCAACATCACTTGTGACTGAATGAAAGAAATTCCCCACAGCAATGTTCCAACATCTAGTGGAAAGCCTTCCCAGAAGAGTGGAGGCTGTTATTTCAGCAAAAGGGGCACCAAGTCCATGATTTTGGAATGAGATGTTCAACGAGCAGGAGTCCACATACTTTTGGTCATGCAATGTTGTTGCAAAGTTGCTTATTAGCTAAAATGCTAAAGTACAAGTTGATGCATTTCTATGTTTTGTAGTAAAAAAGATGGAGAAAGATCATTTACAATGACATTCTATAATGCTCCCTTTCCTCTGCACGGTTAACACAGTGAGAAAAAATATATGATTACAATAGAGTGTTTCACTGTTACCACTTCCTTTATGAGATGAGAATGAGGTGATGTAGTGACTCATCTTGGCTGGTCTGAGACAACTGACGATGCTTTTCACCTTTATGGATACATTGATGTGTTTTTAAGGTGGCCAATCGGGAGAAACTCTTCCCACAGTCAGAGCAGGAGTAAGGCTTCTCTCCTGTGTGTATTCGCTGGTGACATTTTAAGTGGATCTGTTGGGAGACACTCTTCCCACAGTCAGAGCAGGAGTAAGGCTTCTCTCATTTATGTATACATTGGTGTATTTTTAAGATGCCCTGTTGGGAGAAACTCTTCCCACAGTCAGAGCAGAAGCAAGGCTTCTCTCCTGTGTGTCCTATTGGGTGAACTTTTTGCTCAGTTGACGTTGTGTAGCACTTCCCACAGTTAAAGGAGATAAGCCTTACTCCTGCTTTATGTATATGTTTGTGTATTTTTAAGTTGCCCTGTTGGGAGAAACTCTTTCAACTGTCAGAGCATTAGTAAGGCTTCTCTTCTGTATGTATAAGTTCATGTCTTTTTAAGTTGCCCAGTCGGGAGAAATTCTTTCCACAGTCAGAGCAGGAGTAAGGCTTCTCTCCTGTGTGTGTTCTCTGATGAATTTTTAGGTTAGTTGATGATGTGAAGCATTTTACACAATTAGCGCAGGCATAAGGCTTTTCTCCTGTGTGTGTTCTCTGATGACTTTCAAGACCAGAGTATGTTGTGAAGCATTTTACACAATCAGAGCAGGAGTAAGGTTTCTCTCCTGTGTGTGTTCTCTGATGAACTTTCAGGTCATTTGATGTTGTGAAGCATTTTAAACAGTCAGAGCAGAAGTAAGGCTTCTCTCCTGTATGTATACGTTCATGTGTTTTTAGGTGGCCCAGTCGAGAGAAACTCTTTCCACAGTCAGAGCAGGAGTAGGGCTTCACTCCTGTATGCATACGTTCATGTGCTTTTAAGTTGCTCAGTAGAGAGAAACTCTTCCCACAGTCAGAGCAGGAGTAAGGCTTCTCTCCTGTATGTATACGTTCATGTGTTTTTAGGTGGCCCAGCCGAGAGAAACTCTTTCCACAGTCAGAGCAGGAGTAAGGCTTCTCTCCTGTATGTATACCTTCATGTGTTTTTAGGTGGCCCAGTCGAGAGAAACTTGCCCCACAGTCGGAGCAGGAGTAAGGCTTCTCTCCTGTATGTATATGTTCATGTCTTTTTAAGGTGTCCAGTCGTGAGAAACTCTTTCCACAGTCAGAGCAGAAGTAAGGCTTCAATCCTGTATGTATCCGTTCATGCACTCTCTGATGAACTATCAGAACCTTTAATGTTGTGAAATCCTTGCCACAGTCAGTACAGGAATACAGATTCTCTCCTAAGTGTATTTTTAGGTGTATTTTCAGCTTTGATAGAAATGAGAAAATCTCCCCACAATGTGGGCAGTGGTGAGACCTCTTAGCTCTGTGATCTTCCTGCTGTTGCTCTCTGAATGTAGATAATGTCTCTCCATGGTTTCCTGTGTGAACATCATCAGAAGAATAATCAGTTGGTGTCATATACAGTACCAGTCCAAAGTTTGGACACACCTACCCATTCCAGGGTTTTTCTTTATTTTGACTATTTTCTACAATTGTAGAATAACAGTGAAGACATCAAAACTATGGAATCATGTAGTAACCCCAAAAACTGTTATATTTTAGATTCTTCAAAGTAGCCACCCTTTGCCTTGATGACAGATTTGCACTCTTGGCATTCTCTCAACCTAGCTTCACCTGGAATGTTTTACCAACAGTTTGAAGGACTTCCCACATATGCTGAGCACATGTTAGCTGCTTTTCCTTCACTCTGCGGTCCAACTCATCTCAATTGGGTTGAGGTCTGGGGATTGTGGAGGCCAGGTCATCCGATGCAGCGCTCCATCACTCGCATTCTTGGTCAAATAGCCCTTACACATCCTGGAGGGGTGTTTTGGATCATTGTCCTGTAGAAAAAACAAATGATAGTCCCACTAAGCCCATACCAGATGGGATGGTATATCGCCTCAGAATGCTGTGGTAGCCATGCTGGTTAAGTGTGACATTCTAAATCAATCACAGACACTGTCGTCACCAGCAAAGCACCCCCACACCGCCTCCTCCATGCTTCACAGTAGGAACCACACACGCAGAGATGATCCGTTCACCTACTACTCTGCGTCTCACAAAGACACAGCGGTTGGAACCAAAAATCTCATATTTGGACTCATCACACCAAATTACAGATTTCCACTGGTCTCATGTCCATTGCTCATGTTTCTTGGCCCAAGCAAGTCTCTTCTTATTGGTGTCCATTAGTATTGGTTTCTCTGCATCAATTCAACCATGAAGGCCTGATTCACGCAGTCTCCTCTGAACAGTTGATGTTGAGATGTGTCTGTTACTTGAACTCTGTGAAGCATTTATATGGGATGCAAATTCTGAGGCTGGTAAATCTAATGAACTTACCCTCTGTCGCAGAGGTATCTCTGGGTCTTCCTTTCCTGTGGCGGTCCTCATGAGAGCCCAGTTTCATCATAGTGCTTGATGGTTTTTGAGACTGCACTTGAAGACACTTTCAAAGTTCTAGACATATTCCACATTGACTGGCCTTCATGTCTTAAAGAAGATGGACTGTCATTTCTATACCACCCCTACAGTGTCACAACACAACTGATTGGCTCAAACGCATTAATAAGGCACTTCCACAAATGAACTTTTAATAAGGCACACCTGTTAATAATTGAAATCTATTCCAGGTGACTTCTTCATGAAGATGGTTGAGAGAATGCCAAGAGTGTGCAAAGTTGTTATCAAGACAAAAGGTGGCTACTTTGAAGAATCTCAAATATATTTTTATTTGTTTAACACTTTTTTGGTTACTACATAATTCCACATGTGTTATTTAAAAGTTTGTTTTCACTATTATTCTACAATGTAGAAAATAGTAAAAATTAAGAAAAACCCTGGATTGAGTAGGTGTGTCCAAACTTTTGACTGGTACTGTCCATGTCAATCAAATTTATATTATGAAGCCCTTTTTACATCAGCAGTTGTCACAAAGTGCTTTACAGAAACCCAGCCTAAAATCCCTAAAGAACAAGCAATGCAGGTGTAAAGCACAGCGGCTAGGAAAAATTCCCTAGAAAGAAGGAACCTAGAAGAAATGTAGAGAGGAACCAGGCCCAAAGGGGTGACCAGTCCTCTTCTGTCTGTACCGGGTGACATACGTATTCATATCAGTAGGCTGTACAATACAGGGGAATAAAACTATTCTAAAAGTGGGTAAGAGATGAAAGCTAAAAAGGGGAGTGTCATCCTCCACTTACTATCACAAGGGTTAGTAACTACACAGACGAATTTCATATCATCCTCCACTCACTATCACAAGAGTTAGTAACTACACAGACTCATTTCATAGAACTTTAAAACACTGGCAGTTTGTCTACTTCACTTCTTTAGTCTACACTCTGATCACTCCAGACAGCCCAGTGAATAAAACAAATGCTGGCAATACTGGTGTCAAACCATGCAAGTCTCAGTAGCATGAAATAACATCTGCCTTCTCATTGAAACAGTTCTACTGCAACTTTTCATACACAGTGGGAAGTTGGAATAAATAACAGAACCTCCTCTTACCATGAGAAACAGATTTCCCAATCTTCTCCTCCTCTTCTTCATCTTTAATGATGACATTCAGTTCCAGTGTTTGACTGCAGTCTTCCAGCTTCACTGATGCCATCTCTGGATCCTGCAGTGCAAACTGGGCTCCTCTGTCACAATCAGGACCCAGTGACTGAAGGTTTGGACTCAGTGTGGAAGGAGAGAGGCAGGCTGGGTTTGTCGTCACTGTTGATGTTACCGGCCCCAGACTTAATTCTAGCCGTCCTATAGTAACAATGAGAAACAGACAACAAAAAGTTAGTCTTGACATTTATGGCACTTTCTTTATCCTCAAAAAATATATTATATTTCTTCTTGTTCAATGATCTAAAACAGTGCTTGACTTGGACTGAAATAGGTCCCGGTACTGTTTATATTTGTATTCATTTTATTTAACCTTTATTTAACCAGGAAGGGCTCATTGAGATTTAAAAATCTCTTTTTCAAGAGCATCCTGGCCAAGATAAGCAGCACCAGGTCATTACAAAAATTACAGACAGACATGAAAAACTACAAGTAATCTAGTAAAAACCATTGAATTCACAAGAGTATAACAAAATCAAACACAGCTAATTAAAAACAGTGACAGGTCAGGGAATCAGTCTCAAAATCCTTCATCAGCGATTTAAAAACACCAATCGGGACAAGTTCTTCCAGTTTAAAAGTATTTTGTAAGGCGTTCCAAGACGATGGCGCAGAGTACATAAAAGTCCTTTTACCAAATTCAGTTCGGACATTTGGAACAGTTAGCAGGATAAAGTCCAGTGAACGAAGAGAGTACCCACCACATTTCTGAACCATAAAAATGCCCAAATAAAAAGGTAGTAAATCCAAAATCGCTTTGTAAGGAGCTCCACAATACTGTTGAGCTAATATTCTATAAGAGGAACATGAGCTCAAACAGTAGAAATTTGAGGTGACGGTACTCAGCTCCGGTGAGTTCCTGTCCAAGTCAAGAACTGATGTCATTTCAAAAGATCTGGTAGCTAAGCATTGACAACAAAACATTAACGAATTGATATTAGACAAAGTACACACTTTAAAATTAGTCTACACAACATAAATTAAGCTACACAATGTAAGTGCACTTAAACTATAGTAGATTTCCCAAATTCACATTGTTTTAGGCAGCACTATGTGCTATTTTCCTAAATAACCTTGTCTTCACTTTATTATTTCAATCAATTGTATTTCCTGTCCACACCATAGTAACATTTATAGACACATAAAGAAACAACTGAATGTGTCTGAATATTAGTACACATGTAGAAAACTGATGATCATTACATTCAGCTTCAAACCTGTAGTAAGACCGTGAAATTGTCTCTGCATTGTCTTTTGGCATTCTGTACTACTGGAACCCCGGCAACCTCAATCTGCCTTTCTCTCACCTGACACCTCAGATCTCCAGCCCCATTGGCACCCCCACAACTAACACACATAACTTTCTCCACGATACCACACATTCCTTCATCTCATGACCTCCTACACACTTCTCACATCTAGGCATCTCACTCCTACACACTGCTGCAACAGGCCCATTAACCTGACACCTAAAACACTGTAGTATTTACAGAACAAAAGCGCCCACAGGATAACTGACACTTCCTACCTTGACCTTATCTGGCAGAGACTCTGCATCAAAACATCAGCATGACAGATGTCTTCTGTTTCCTCACGCTCTACACCGGATCTACGTCTCACCAAATGGCGGGTGTCACAGACACCTGGAATCTTCTATTTCAACTGCTCCACCTCAACACTTTAAACTTGTTATCACTCCTTTCAATGCCGCCATGTCCCATCCAACCTGACAGAGCTTGAGACGACCTTACAGAGAAGGGAGATACTCCCCAAATACAGGTGTGCCAAGATTGTAGCGTCATACCCAAGAAGATTCGAGGCTATAATCGCTGCAACAAAGTACTGAGTAAAGGGTCTGAATACTTGTATAAATGTAATAAAAATTTCCATTTTTATATTTAAAAAAATAAAGGGAACACTAAAATAACACATCCTAGATCTGAATGAATGAATGAAATATTTTTATTAAATACTTTTTTCTTTACATAGTTGAATGTGCTGACAACAAAATCACACAAAAATTATTAATGGAAATCAAATGTATCAACCCATGGAGGTCTGGATTTGGAGTCACACTCAAAATTAAAGTGGAAAACCACACTACAGGCTGATCCAACTTTGATGTAATGTCCTTAAAACAAGTCAAAATGAGGCTCAGTAGTGTGTGTGGCCTCCACGTGCCTGTATGACCTCCCTACAACGCCTGGGCATGCTCCTGATGAGGTGGCGGATGGTCTCCTGAGGGATCTCCTCCCAGACCTGGACTAAAGCATCCGCCAACTCCTGGACAGTCTGTGGTGCAGTCTGTGGATGGAGCGAGACATGATGTCCCAGATGTGCTCAAATGGATTCAGGTCTGGGGAATGGGCGGGCCAGTCCATAGCATCAATGCCTTCCTCTTGCAGGAACTGCTGACACACTCCAGCTACACGAGGTCTAGCATTGTCTTGCATTAGGAGGAACCCAGGGCCAACCGCACCAGCATATGGTCTCACAAGGGGTCTGAGGATCTCATCTCGGTACCTAATGGTAGTCAGGCTACCTCTGGCGAGCACATGGAGGGCTGTGCGGCCCCCCAAAGAAATGCCACCCCACACCATGACTGACCCACCGCCAAACCGGTCATGCTGGAGGATGTTGCAGGCAGCAGAACGTTCTCCACGGCGTCTCCAGACTCTGTCACGTCTGTCACGTGCTCGTTGTGAACCTGCTTTCATCTGTGAAGAGCACAGGGTACCAGTGGCGAATTTGCCCATCTTGGTGTTCTCTGGCAAATGCCAAACATCCTGCACGGTGTTGGGCTGTAAGCACAACCCCCGCCCGTGGACGTCGGGCCCTCATACCACCCTCATGGAGTCTGTTTCTGACCATT
This sequence comes from Oncorhynchus kisutch, assembly GCF_002021735.2. Taxonomy (NCBI): domain Eukaryota; kingdom Metazoa; phylum Chordata; class Actinopteri; order Salmoniformes; family Salmonidae; genus Oncorhynchus; species Oncorhynchus kisutch. Next base: position 105,980 of record NW_022265995.1, on the reverse strand, counting down.
TGAGCAGACATGCACATTTGTGGCCTGCTGGAAGGCACTTTGCAGGGCTCTGGCAGTGCTCCTCCTGCTCCTCCTTGCACAAAGGCGGAGGTAGCGGTCCTGCTGCTGGGTTGTTGCCCTCCTACGGCCTCCTCCACGTCTCCTGATGTACTGGCCTGTCTCCTGGTAGCGCCTCCATGCTCTGGACACTACGCTGACAGACACAGCAAACCTTCTTGCCACAGCTCGCATTGATGTGACATCCTGGATGAGCTGCACTACCTGAGCCACTTGTGTGGGTTGTAGACTCCGTCTCATGCTACCACTAGAGTGAAAGCACCACCAGCATTCAAAAGTGACCAAAACATCAGCCAGGAAGCATAGGAACTGAGAAGTGGTCTGTGGTCACCCCCTGCAGAACCACTCCTTTATTGGGGGTGTCTTGCTAATTGCCTATAATTTCCACCTGTTGTCTATTCCATTTGCAAAACAGCATGTGAAATTTATTGTCAATCAGTGTTGCTTCCTAAGTGGACAGTTTGATTTCACAGAAGTGTGATTGACTTGGAGTTACATTGTGTTGTTTAAGTGTTCCCTTTATTTTTTTTGAGTAGTGTATAAACACATTATATACACATGCTGTAAAATGTCTAAAAAAATGTTGTTTTTTTTGTTGTCATTGTGGAGTATTGTGTGTAGATTGGTGAGGCAAACAAACAATTTAATATATTTTAGAATAAGGCTAAAATGTAACAAAATGTGGAAAAAGTCACGGGATCTGAATCGTTTCCCAATGCACTGTATGCTGAATCCTTTCAGCAAGGTTGCTTCCCCTCCTCTCTAAGGAGTGTTTTACTCTCATTCTGAAGTTGGATAATCACCAACAAAATGTGAAAGTTCAGACCGATTTCTCTTCTGAACTCAGACTCCAAAATTAGTGCTAAGGCCTTAGCAAGGAGATTGTGTATTAGATACGGGAGAACTCCATCCAAAGACCAAAATGGCGTTGTGAAAATCATCAAGATTTTCACAATGTGAGGAGAGTACTAATACTGCCATACTCTCACTTGATGAAGAGAGTTGAGTGGTCTTATTTCAAGTGCTTAAGAGATTTGGGTTTGGGGACTACTTCTGTAAATGGAATAAGATATGATATACAGACCCCACTACAGATGTTGCCACGAATAACTTGTTTTCACAACCTTTTAAGCTTTTTCAGGGGACGAGACAAGGATGTCCGGCCAGTCCAGGACTCTTTCTTTTAGCTATAGAACCTTTTGCCATTTCAGTAAGGGCCCACCGGTCAATTAGTGGAATTAAAACAGATTTTGAACATTGAGTGGACCTGTATGCTGATGACACCCTCTTATTCCTAACAGATCTAAAGAACTCTTCCCTCTCCAATTGAATTAATAACTTGTCCGTTTTGGGGGGTTTAAAGCTAATAAAACCAAATCTTCCATCCTTTTCCTCAACAAAAAAAGATACTGAATCCAGTTTTACAGCATCTATTTGTGAATACAGAACAAGGTTTCACATATCTTGGTATTAAAAATCACACCAGAAATTAGCTTCCTGAGCTCAACAAATTATGAACCCATGGTAACGAGTGTAACATAATGCATCAACAGATGGACATCATTGCCTTTATCTATTACTGGTAGAATAAATATAATTAAGATGAATATTCTGCCCAAATGTCTTTATCGATTTCAATCAATTCCTCTGGCTCCACCAACTTTATTTTCCCCAAAGATCTGAAAGATACCTGGAGCAACAGAAAACAAAGGCTTAGACTTCCTCTTCTTTATCTGGCCATTGACAGAGGGGGGTTGCAACATACAGTGGTATTACTGGGCTGCACAAATTAGAGCTGCAATGTTTTTGTTCTCCAGGAAACAATACCTACCCTGGCTGCACATGGAAATGATATCCACAACAGGCTTAACATTGAAGAACACTACTAAATCCCTTTGTTAAAAACACCAACTATATGCCACAAAGTACAGCAATATCTGGGTGAATCCCCGGTATTATCCAGTTTTACACCCATTTGGTGTGATGACAATTTCACAGCTGGTAAAACTGATTGGGGTTAAAAGAATGGACAAGAAAATGACTAAAACAACAAAAGGGCTCAAGTCATTTGAAGAACTAAAGGGAAGATTTAATTTACCACAAAGCATTTTTTCAAATACTTACAATTGAGAAGCTTTTCCATTCTAAAACAATCAGACCTAGAACCTCTTTTGACCACTTTAGAAACGCTCTCTGTTAATGAGTGTTATGGGAGAGGTCACATGACGTCATTATATTGGAAAATGGTAGCTACTCGTAAAGACAACACTGATAGTAAGAGACTTCAGTGGATACAAGATATGCAGGAAGATATTTCAGCAGAGGACTGGGGTATGATATGCTGTAGAGCTCAGATACAGACAATAAACACCCGCCTGAGATTTTTGCAATACAATTGGACAATGAGAACATATATCACCCTTGTTAAGCTCCACAAATTTGACCACAATACCCCAGACCTGTGTGCTAAATGTAACACACATTTAGGCACCTTGTATCATTGCCTGGAGAAATGCGCTGAGATACAAACATTTTGGAGCTCAGTACTGCGCTACATCTCTGAGATGACCTCTACCCCAATACCACTAATCCATAAACTATGCCTCCTAAATCTTTACCCAGAGAATATCTCTTTACATAGGAGAGAAAATAAAAATGGTTGACCTCTGTCTATTACAAGCTAGACGTTCAATTGCTCTCCACTGGAAGTATGTCAGTTCCCCCTCACTTGGTCATTGGTTAAAATAATTCACATCAAGCCTGGTTTTTGAAAAATGTACTTATATAGTGAAGAAGAAAGCCCCAGAGTTTCATTATATTTGGGATCTGTTTAATGAGTTTTTGCAAACTGATGATATTGTAGAAGCATTGGAACTGTAAATCTGTATATTCTCTATATTTTATGTGAATATTGGCTCTAGTCGAAGCGTAATCTGCATTATCTACAACTGTATATTATACTTTATTTATTTATATTCTTGGATTTCTTTATGTTTGGTTGTTATGTTTTCATCTCTCTTTGGGTTGGGGGGTGAAAAGAGAAAATACAATTGTATTTATGTAATTGTTCTACTTGGAACTAATTAATATATGTGAGAGAGGCCCCTCTGAATCAGAGAGGTGCGGGGGGCTGCCATAATGGACATCCACGTCTTTGGCGCCCGGGGAACTGTGTAAAAAATACATATTTTTACTTTGTCAGCAAACTTTCGGTTACTGGCACAACGCTCTAACCACTAGGCTACCTGTAAGTATTCATATAAGTAGGCTGTGCAATGCAAAAGGGGAATACAACTATTCTAAAAGTATCTCAAGGTTTGTTTCATAGAACTTTAAAACACTGGCAGTTTGTCTACTTCACCTCTTTAGTCTCCTCTCTGATCACTCCAGACAGCCCAGTGAATAAAACAAATGCTGACAATACTGGTGTCAAACCATGCAAGTCTCAGTAACATGAAATAACATCTACCTTCTCATTGAAACAGTTCATCATGAAACAGTTCTACTGCAACTTTTCATACACAGTGGGAAGTTGGAATGAATAACACAAACTTAGTTAGATAGAACCTGCTCTTACCATGAGAAAGAGATTTCACAATCTTCTCCTCCTCTTCTTCATCTTTAATGTTGACATTCAGCTCCATTGTTTGACTGCAGTCTTCCAGCTTCACTGATGCCATCTCTGGATCCTGCTGTAAAAACTGGGCTCTACTGTCACAATCAGGACCCAGTGACTGTAGGTTTGGACTCAGTGTGGAAGGAGAGAGGCAGGCTGGGTTTGTCCTCACTGTTGACGTTACCGGCCTCAGACTTAATCTGAGTCAGCCAGTAGTAATAAAGAGAAACAGACACAAAAGTTATTGTCTTGATAGTTCTGGCACTTAATTTATAATCCAAAAATATTGTTTATATTTAGCTGCAGGAGTGCCACAATACTGTTTAACTAATATTCTATAAGAGGAACATGAGTTCAAACAGTAGGAATTTGAGGTAATGGTACTCAGCTCTGATGAGCTCCTGTCCAAATCAAGCACTGATCTCATTTCAATAGATCTGGTAGCTAAGCATTGGCAACAAAATATTAATGAATTCACATTAGACAAAGTATATACTTTAAAATTAGACTACACAACTTAAATTACTTAATCTATAGTAGATATCCCCTATACACATAAACGCATAAATGACCCAAAAAACATTTTGTACAAGATATGGTTGTAGGCAGCACTATGTACCATTTTCCTGAATAACCTTGTCTTCACTGTATTATTCCAGTCAAAAACCAAAAGTATTTCCGTTCACACCATAGTAACATGTATAGATAGACAGATACAACTGAATGTCTCTGAATACTAGTTCACATGTAGAAAACTGATCATCATTACATTTAGCTCCAAAACAGTAGCGCAACCGTAAAATTGTCTCTCTTGCTGCACCCTCACTGCCTGCACTGATGTGCGTTAATGCAGACCGAGGGGGAACCGCCATTTTACCACCTCGTGAATTTTACACAAAACCAAAAACGAACCCAGAAATCTCCTTTATGAAATTACCTTGACGAAATGAGATAATGTTACATCCACTCAGAGACTAACTTTAACCCAAAGTCTCTATGTGACTTGTAAACAAGTTATCACGTTCACTCACGCTGTTTGACACCAAAATAGCACATAAAACCTTCACCAAACGAGATAATACCTTGACGTATTTGTTACCTAGCATGTTATTACATGTTCTTTAGATATTAGAACGTGCTATTACATACCAGTAGTAATATATTAGAAACGGACACATCGACTGCACAATTCTGACGTATCCTTTATTCTGAAGAATGATGCGCGCCTGCGCGGAACTTCCTGTTCCCCCACTGCCAGTTTCTAAACCCAGAGACGTAAAAACGCGAGACTTCAGAGAACGCTTGGGAAGCAGAACAAGCCGGGGTTTGAGAAGTCAATGAGAGAAGTGAACAATTTTGATACTTTTGCAGCGGCTAATGGGGATCCTAATAAATACCAAAAAGATTCTGTCGTCACACAGTTGATACATGGCCATTATTTTATCAATTTCATAACTGCAGTGGCTTATTCACTATAGCTCACACTGCATATCATATGTATCCTAGCATCACTAGTGGTTAGAGCGTTGGGCTAGTAGCTGAAAAGTTGCTGGATCGAATCCCCGAGCTGACAAGGCTCAAATCTGTCGTTCTGCCCCTGCACAATGCAGGTAACCCACTGTTCCTTAGTAGGCCGTCATTGAGGTCATTTTAAAAAAATCGCATGAGAAGCCAGACCGATTCAAAGCCATGTAATTAATACTATTTTGATTGATTGTCACAGAAACGAAAATAGATATAAAAGTCTAGCATAAAATCGATCAAATATCATTTACAACGTTTAAATAACCAATTCACAGAAACATCAAACTATGTATGATTCACTCTGTAAATGTCTAGTAGACTTTTACAACCTTTGCTTTGAGTAGAAATTCCCGTTTTGATTTGATAGAAATACAGAAAATATCAAATATTGCATTTAAAGATGAAGAAATCAACTCATTCAGTGATTGTTTCTTGAAAAAAGTGAGAATATGCATTTATTTAAATTACCTTAAAATAAATGTTAATTTCAAGTGCAATTTGTTCTATATGAAGTTAGACAATGTTTACATAAAGTTGTACAATGTTTACAATCTTAAATCGTATGCCAAATCAATGTTTGCATTTTTAGTGCAACAGGTCCACATTTTAAAGTAGTTACAAGGAACAACAGTCATTTATTTATACGTCTCTAATTTAACAGAAAAATAGGCCCCTTACAATAATGTTCTATTTTGGCTTTGTTGAAGTCCTTCATTGTCATCCCCAGACAAGCTAAATGGAACCATCTCTGGCACACAGAGCGTTCTATCTGCAGTATTAAAAACATAAAACTGGGTTATGTTGATTTACATGTAAACAACAGTTCTGGAATACCCAAATTCTGTTACATGTTTTTGCAATTAGGAACCATTTCAAATTGAAATGAATTTTTGTTCAATTGCTAAATTGACTTTAAATGACATGCATTTGACCAGAACCCTGATAGAAGCACACTTAACTGAGATGTTCATCATAGTTGAGTATTCAGCCAATATAAATCGTATAGTAGAAAAGGCACACATTTGCAAAAAACGTATAAAACATTACAATAATGGCATCTTATAGATTTGAAATATTTCTATCAAATCAAAACTGGAATTTATATTAGAAACAAAGGTTGTAAAAATATGCTAGACATTTATAGAATAAATCATATCTAGTTTGATGATTATGTGACAAAGGTTGAATTAGTTATTGATTTAAACAGCTTTACATTGCATTTAAGATTTATATATTTCTATTAAATCAAAACTGGATTTTTTTATTCAAAACGAAGGTTGTAAAAGTATCCTAGACATTTAAAGAATAAACCATATCTATTTTTATATTTCTGTGACAATCAATGAATTAGTTACAGATTTGTACAATTATTAAGGGCTTTTTGCAAATGTCTGCTTAATGTCTGCTGATTGTCTGCTTAATGTCTGCTGATTGTCTGCTGATTGTCTGCTTAATGTCCGAATGTGTGAATATAAAAGCAACTTTACCTCGGGAGTAGGCAGATTATCTTCTTCAAACAACAGTAAAACTGATTGACTTTCTTCCTTCTATCCATCTACTACACGGTTTAGTGCTCCAACCACTCCTGGAATCTTCTGCTCAAGACGATGAACCTCAATATATAACAAAACCCCAGATATAACACCCTTTAATCGCTGCCCTGCTCCGAAAAACACAATGCTTTCTCCTTCTGCTCTTCTGAGATGCATGAAATCAATACACAACCACTACTGGTCACTCTGACTGACTACCTTTCCTAATGGCTCCTTCACCATCTTCCTGGCCTCAAATGATCTCCCCAAAATACAGACTTGTTGATGAATCGCGCTCCAAAAGAAACCGATGTTCGTTTACAATATCACAACAGAATGTATTACAATGTATAACCGTCATGCCTCAAAACTGGGAGAAAGAAGCAAGTCATTCACCCGCCATTTGTTCCTCAAGACCGTAACACAACGACACGCGGATAATTGTAAGCATCAACATTTTTAAAAACGTTTGTAATTTGATACAGTTGCTATATTAATGATCCGTTTCCATTAATGTCGCAAACTATTATTTCTCTAGGCTAACATGAGAAACTCTGCTTGGATACTTGCATGCTAGCTAACATTAACACTAACTTAGTTGCTCTAGTAGGGTCATGTCCCTCTGGCCAGGATAAACAAAGCGGCAATGTTGTGTATTGTATATTTTCGTAGCTGAATCAGAATTAGTTAGGTAACATAGATGTTCTATTTACTTTATACTTGTCATTAGAATGTTTTCTTTTGGACTATACTGTTGGCAGTTGCATTTTCCTATCTCCTCTAGGGAAAAGTCACTTGGGGCTGTTGTAGTTTTTGTTACATATAGAGACAGATATGACACTATTGAGCAAAGATAGGTATACATTAGACCACAAACAGAAAGCGGACAGGAAACCAAAGATTAAACAGACATAAGTGTAATGGCCGAAGCCATACGTGCTTTACTGTGCATAAGGGCTTAGGGCAAAGAGGAGGAGGTGACCCTTAAATACATTATCTATTATGGAAGGAGCAGGACATCATTATAAAGATTAGATAGAGAGGGTAAAGGCCATAAGTGCTTAGGGTAAGATAGATATACATTAATTTTAGGACATGAGAGGGTCCTGCCACCATTGTAATCTAATCAAGAGCGGATACAGGCGTTATTAGGCATGAACATGGAAGAAGCCTGGACTGAAAGATAATGGTGACCGATGACTTGAGGGAAGTAACTTCATTAACATATGGAATGGACTCATATACTGTGTGTGTATAAAGACAGAGCCAGTGCTCTGGGAAAGTGTGTGTTCTGCGGACCATCTAGGCTTCTGATATGTTTGTATTAAAAGCCTATATTGAATTCACAAGTTCTTGTAAGTGTTATATTTTGAAATGATTCTCTACGACAGGGCCCAGAGAGGGGAGAGGTTAGGCTTGTCTTTTACATGTCTGGTAATAGGAAGAATATCAGAAAGGGAGAATTCAGGTTTGAACATTGTCTTCATCATGAATTTCTCTCTGAAACCATGTGAAGGGCTCCACAATGTCTGAATTTTGAGATAGTATATGACCTAGAGGCTCACTCATCCATGGGTGGGGTGTATTTGAGATGGGAGTATCTAAAGTAGACAATTGATATATGCCATTGGATGAGGTAATGTTTTGGTAATATGAAGTACCAAGAACGAGAAGTAGAACCTCATCCAAGACACCAAACTGAACGATAATTTATAGCTAATGCTATCTGGCTATGGGATAATCCTCTTTCAAGTAAAAGGTCTTTGTGAAGTTCCTGAGATCTGTGGTTCGTCATGTGAGTTGAGAGGGGTGTATCTTGGCTATAAAAGATACTAAGTATTCTTTTGTAAGCACTCTCAGAGAATTCATTTATAGACACTGAATTGATCTGAGAGTCAAATGGCTATGGTGAAGCTCATATAATTAAAGATGGAGTTTAAAATATAACTCTGACTTGTGTGTGGTTTGTAAACTCATCATTTAGTAATACAGGAAATTACCACGACAAAATACAGTATTTAACTAAAAACAGTTTTTCATTTAATTATACACATCAGAAAAAAGTGGCTGCCCAGCATGAATTCATGTACAAACATTATTTTTCATTGCATTCTTGTCATTTAGCAGATGTTTTTATCCAGAAAGACTTACAGGACAAATAAGAGTTAATTGGCTTGCTCAAGGACACAATGACAGATTTTTCACCTAGTCGGCTCGGGATTCAAACAAGCGACCTTTCAGTTACTGGCCCAACACTCTTAACCGCTAGGCTACCTGCCAGATCAATTAACTTCAATACAGTTATTCAAATACATTCATCATCAATGACTAAAATAAATCTAGTATTAAAAGAAATTAAGAAACACAAGTATTCAATTCATAGCCTGTTTATCATTAAACAAAATGGTTGAGTAATATAAAATTATTCACCCAAACTAATGCTGAAAACTGATCACCACAACATCTTTATCTGATATACACTGAGTGCACAAAACATTAGGAATGGCTTCCTAATATTGAGTTATACCTCCTTTTGTCCTCAGAACAGCCTCAATAGTCGGGGTATGGACTCTCCAAGGTGTTGAGAACGTTCCACAGGGATGCTGGCCCATGTTGACTCCAATGCTTCCCACAATTGTGTCAAGTTGGCTGGGAGTGGATCTACTCTGAATAGCTCCTTCCATGTCCTCCCACAGATGCACAATTGGATTGAGATCTGGTGACTCGGCAGGCCACTGCAGTAAGCTGAATTCCCTGTCATGTTCTTGGAATCATTCCTGGCCACCATGAAGGGATGCACCTGATTGGCAATGATTTTTTACACAAACGTTGCTCCACTTTTATCAAGGGGCCCAATATGTGGCATGAAAACACACCATCATACCACCACCACCACCACCAGCCTGCAATGTTGTACTTGTGGTTTCCTCCAATCAGCGTGAAACAGCAGGAACAGGGATTCATCAGACCAGGCAATGTTTTTAAAATTCTCCAGTGTTTTCATTCCTTAGCCCACTGCAACTGCAGTATCTTGTTTTCTACTGAAAGCTAATGGGGATCCAAAATAAATACAACAACAACTACAGTGGGGCAAAAAAGTATTTAGTCAGCCACCAATTGTGCAAGTTGTCCCACTTAAAAAGATGAGAGAGGCCTGTAATGTTCATCATAGGTACACTTAGACAAAATGAGAAAAAAAAAACAGAAAATCACATTGTAGGATTTATGAATTTATTTGCATATTATGGTGGAAAATAAGTATTTGGTCAATAACAAAAGTTTCTCAATACTTTGTTATATACCCTTTGTTGGCAATGACAGAGGTCAAAAGTTTTCTGTAAGTCTTCACGAGGTTCACACACACTGTTGCTGGTATTTTGGCCCATTCCTCCATGCAGATCTCCTCTAGAGCAGTGATGTTTTGGGGCTGTTGCTGGGCAACACAGACTTTCAACTCCCTCCAAAGATTTTCTATGGGGTTGAGATCTGGAGACTGGCTAGGCCACTCCGGGACCTTGAAATGCTTCTTACGAAGCCACTCTTTCGTTGCCTGGGCGGTGTGTTTGGGATCATTGTCATGCTGAAAGACCCAGCCACGTTTAATCTTCAATGCCCTTGCTGATGGTAGGCTTTGTTACTTTGGTCCCAGCTCTCTGCAGGTCATTCACTAGGTCCCCCCGTGTGGTTCTGGGATTTTTGCTCACCGTTCTTGTGATCATTTTTACCCCACGGGGTGAGATCTTGCATGGAGCCCCAGATCGAGGGAGATTATCAGTGGTCTTGTATGTCTTCCATTTCCTAATAATTGCTCCCACAGTTGATTTCTTCAAACCAAGCTGCTTACCTATTGCAGATTCAGTCTCCCCAGCCTGGTGCAGGTCTACAATTTTGTTTCTGGTGTCCTTTGACAGCTCTTTGGTCCTGGCCATAGTGGAGTTTGGAGTGTGACTGTTTGAGGTTGTGGACGGGTGTCTTTTATACTGATAACAAGTTCAAACAGGTGCCATTAATACAGGTAATGAGTGGAAGACAGAGGAGCCTCTTAAAGAAGTTACAGGTCTGTGAGAGCCAGAAATCTTGTTTGTTTGTAGGAGGTGACCAAATACTTATTTTCCACCATAATTTGCAAATAAATTCATAAAAAATCCTACAATGTGATTTTCTGGATTTTTTTTCTTCTAATTTTGTCTGTCATAGTTGAAGTGTACCGATGATGAACATTACAGGCCTCTCTCATATTTTTAAGTGGGAGAACTTGCACAATTGGTGGCTGACTAAATACTTTTTTTGCCCCACTGTATATCATTAAGGATTATAGTTTTCACCTGGGTTCACCTGGTCAATCTATGTCATGAAAAGAGCAGGTGTCCTTAATGTTTTGCAAAATCAGTGTGTTGTGTCTACTAGCTCATTCCCACAGAAACCTGCAGAGGGAAGCCGTACCACCCAGTCACCCATCAGACTCCATTGTGAGACGTCTCACAGAGGATATTCAACCCTAAAAGCAAATTCAAGGTAATCTCAATATCTTTACAGTAGAAGCTAACAAAACACAACAAAACTGACAAGGTGCACACTGATCAGTAAAGAGAGGCTAACATTCTATAACACTCCCTTTCCTCTGCATTGTTCTCTCACAGTGAGAAACAATAGGATTACAATAGTGTTCTACACTTTCTTCATTTGATCCAATTGCCAATTATTTAATGACATGATAATTAAGTGGAGTGTCTAATCTTAGCTGGTCTGAGAAAACTGATGAGGTTTCTCTCCTTTATGTGTACATTGGTGTCTTTTTAATTGGCCCAATCTGTAGAATTTCTTCCCACATTCAGAGCAGTAGTAAGGCTTCTCTCGTTTGTGTATATGTCCATGTTTTTTTAAGTGGCCCTGTTGAGAGAAACTCGCCCCACATTCAGAGCAGTAGTAAGGCTTCTCTCCTGTGTGTGTTCTCTGATGAACTTTTAGTGATGTTGATGTTTTGAAGCATTTTGCACATACAGAACATGAGTAAAGCTTATCTCCTTTGTGTATACGTTCATGTTGTTTTAAGATACCCAATAGAGAGAACCTCTTTCCACAGTCAGAGCAGGAGTAAGGCTTCTCTCTTGTGTGTGTTCTCTGATGAACTTTTAGTGATGTTGATGTTTTGAAGCATTTTCCACATTCAGAACATGAGTAAGGCTTCTCTCCTGTGTGTGTTCTCTGATGAACTTTTAGTGATGTTGATGTTTTGTAGCATTTTCCACATTCAGAACATGAGTAAGGCTTCTCTCCTGTGTGTGTTCTCTGATGAACTTTTAGTGATTTTGATGTTTTGAAGCATTTTCCACATTCAGAACATGAGTAAGGCTTCTCTCCTGTGTGTGTTCTCTGATGAACTTTTAGTGATGTTGATGTTTTGTAGCATTTTCCACATTCAGAACATGAGTAAGGCTTCTCTCCTGTGTGTGTTCTCTGATGAACTTTTAGTGATGTTGATGTTATGACGCATTTTCCACATTCAGAACATGAGTAAGGCTTCTCTCCTGTGTGTATACGTTCATGGTTTTTTAAGCTGCCCAGTTGAGAGAAACTTGCCCCACATGCAGAGCAGGAGTAAGGCTTCTCTCCTGTGTGTGTTCTCTGATGAAGTTTTAGTGATGTTGATCTTTTGAAGCATTTTCCACATTCAGAACATGAGTAAGGCTTCTCTCCTGTGTGTGTTCTCTGATGAAGTTTTAGTGATGTTGATCTTTTGAAGCATTTTCCACATTCAGAACATGAGTAAGGCTTCTCTCCTGTGTGTATACGTTCATGGTTTTTTAAGCTGCCCAGTTGAGAGAAACTCGCCCCACATGCAGAGCAGGAGTAAGGCTTCTCTCCTGTGTGTATTCTCTGATGAAGTTTTAGTGATGTTGATGTTTTGAAGCTTTTTCCACATTCAGAGCAGGAGTTTGGCTTTTGTGCTTTTGTGTATAATTTGTGTATACGTTCATGTTGTTTTAAGGTACCCAGGTGAAAGAAACTCTTTCCACATTCAGAGCAGGAGTAAAGCTTTTCTCCTGTGTGTATTTTTAGCTTTGGTAGAAATGGGAAAATCTCCTCACAATGTGGGCAGTGGTGAGACATCTTTGCTCTGTGATCTTCCTGCTGATGCTCTCTGGATGTAGAGAATGTCTCAACATGGTCTACTGTGTGAACAATATCAGAACAACCAGTCAATTGGTGTGATATACATGTCAATCAAATGTATTTTATGAAGCTCTTTTTACATAAGTTGTAACAAAGTCCTTTACAGAAACCAACCCGAAATCCCAAAAGAGCAAGCAATGCAGATGTAGAAGCACATTGGCCACGAAAAACTCCCTAGAAAGCAGGAACCTTGGAGGAAACAGAGAGGAACCAGGCTCAAAGGGGTGGCCGGTCCTCTTCTGTCTGTACCGGGTGACATATGTATTCATATCAGTAGGCTGTACAATACAGGCGAATTAAACTATTCTAAAAGTGGGTAAGAGATGAAAGCTAAAAAGGGGCGTGTCATCCTCTACTCAGTATTACAAGGGTTAGAAACTACACAGACTCATTTCATAGAACTTTAAAACACTGGCAGTTTGTCTACTTCACTTCTTTAGTCTACTCTCTGATCACTCCAGATAACCCAGTGAATAAAACAAATGCTGGCAATACTGGTGTCAAACCATGCACGTCTCAGTAGCATGAAATAACATCTACCTTCTCATTGAAACAGTTCATCATGAAACAGTTCTACTGCAACTTTTCATACACAGTGGGAAGTTGGAATGAACAACAAACTAAGTTAGAACCTTCTCTTACCATGATTAACACATTTCCCAATCTTCTCCTCCTCTTCTTCATCTTTAATGTTGACATTCAGCTCCAGTGTTTGACTGCAGTCTTCCAGCTTCACTGATGCCATCTCTGGATCATGCAGTGCAAACTGGGCCCCACTGTCACAATCAGAACCCAGTGACTGTGGGTATGCACTCAGTGTGGAAGGAGAGAGGCAGGCTGGGTTTGTCGTTACTGTTGATGTTACCGGCCTCAGACTTAATTCTAGTCCTGTAGTAACAATGAGAAACAGACACAAAAAGTTATTGTCTTGACAGTTCTGGCACTTTCTTTATTCTCAAAAAATATAATATATGTTCAATTATCTAATTCAGTGCTTGACTTGGACTGAAATAGGTGCCGGTACTGTTTATATTTAGGCACGATGCTGAACAATACTGATGAGCTAATATTCTATAAGAGGAACGGTCATGGGCGGCGCACGGCGGTCGACGTCACCGGTCTTCTAGCCATCGCCAAACATTACATATTCAGTATTTAACCCTCTGTTTTCCACATGTATGTGTGCGTGTTTGTTCTATGTTGATGGCTGTATCTGACGGCTGGTATTTTGTTGCCGGGCTTTGTATCTACGCCCGTTTATTCGTGGTACCGGTATATTGTTTCTATACTGGTGTTTTTTCGTGTATTAAATATGTCGTCCACGCATCTCAACTCTCCTGTGCCTGACTCCTTTTCACCAGTTACCCACATCCTTGAAAGAAACACGTACCTCAGTAGGGATCGAGGAGCGAGTCCAGCAGCACGCTGCTATTCTCCAGCATCTCGGCAGCGCCATGGACCGCGTGCTGCAAACCATGGAGCGATGGAAGAGAGGAGGAATTCCTCCAGCGTCTCCACCAGCACCACCAGTTTCAACTATAATCACCCCTCCTTCACCTGGTCCCAGTGGGATTCGGCTCGCCCTCCCGAGGGAGTATGATGGTACAGCGGTGGGATGTCAGGGGTTCTTGCTCCAGCTAGTGTTCCACCTGGCAACCGTCCACCGACCTCCCTCAGGCCGTGAAAGCGTGGTCTGCCTCTCAGGGAAGGACCTGGAGTGGGCCAACGTCTTATGGCGGGAAGAAGAAGCCGTGTTGGAACATTTTGGGATTTCAACCGCCGCTTTCGGGCAGTCTTTGACCACCCGCCTGAGAGTAGAGCGGCGGGTGAACGTCTCATACACCTGAGGCAGAGGACGAGGAGTGCACAGGAGTTTGTGTTGGACTTCCGGACCCTGGCCGCCGGCGCGGGATGGAACGACAGGGCCCTGATCGATCACTACATGTGCAGTCTGCGCGAGGACGTCCGTCGGGAGTTGTCCTGCAGGGACACCACTCTCATATTCAACCAGCTGGTGGACTTGTCCATCCGACTGGATAACATGCTGGCTACCCGCGAACATCCAGATCGGGGTCTGTCGATTCCATCCCCCAGCACCA
The DNA here is from genome assembly GCF_002021735.2 of Oncorhynchus kisutch. Taxonomy (NCBI): domain Eukaryota; kingdom Metazoa; phylum Chordata; class Actinopteri; order Salmoniformes; family Salmonidae; genus Oncorhynchus; species Oncorhynchus kisutch. The sequence continues at coordinate 90,978 of NW_022265995.1, read as the reverse complement.
CCACTCCGACGCCCATGGAGCTGGGAGGTGCTGCACTTAGGGCAACCGGAGGCGGGGCCATTCCATGCACCATCTGTGGCCGCAGAGGGCACACTGCCGGTCGGTGCTGGGAAGGTTCCTCTGGGAGTCGAGGCAGCAGGCAGGGCACTCTCGTGTCACCCCAGGTGAGTCGGCACCAGGCTCACCCAGAGCCACTGGTTGCTCACATGGTTTTGTTTATTAATTTTCTTGAGATTTCACAGAATTCCCAGCATAAGGCGCTCGTAGATTGAATTTTATTGACAGATCATTTGGCCATAGTTTAGAGATCCCCAATGTTCCTGTCGATATGCCCTTCCCTGTGCACGCCCTAGAAAGTCGACCATTAGGGTCAGGGCTAACTATGGAGGCCACCGCTCCTCTGGGCATGGTTACGCAGGAGGGTCACAAGGAGAGAATCAGTCTCTTCCTTATTGATTCTTCTGCATTTCCCGTGGCGCTGGGCCTACCCTGGTTGGCCGGTCATGACCCCACTATTTCGTGGCAACAGACCGCTCTCACGGGGTGGTCACGAAAGTGCTCGGGGAGGTGTTTAGGGGTTTCCATCGGTGCTACTACAGTGGAAAGCCTAGACCAGGTCTCCACCGTGCGCATCCCCTCTGAATATACCAATTTGGCTCTTGCCTTCTGTAAGAAGAAGGCGACTCAATTACCACCCCATCGACGGGGGGATTGTGCGATAAATCTCCTGGTAGACGCAGCACTTCCCAGGTGTCACGTGTATCCCCTGTCGCAAGAGGAGACGGGGAGGAAATGGAAACATATGTTTCCGAATCTCTGGGGCAGGGGTACATTCGGCCCTCCACTTCACCTGCCTCCTCGAGTTTATTTTCGTGAAGAAGAAGGATGGATATCTGCGCCCATGTATTGACTATCGAGGCATTAACCAAATCACTGTGAGGTAGTTACCCGCTGCCTCTCATAACCAGTGCGATCGAGTCAATGCACAGGGAACACTTCTTCACAAAATTGGATCTCAGGAGCGCTTACAACCTGGTGCGTATCCGGGAGGGAGAAGAGTGGAAGACTGTGTTTAGTACCACATCAGGCCATTATGAGTACCTTGTCATGCCATACGGGTTGATGAATGCTCCATCAGTCTTCCAATCCTTTGTAGACGAGATTTTCAGGAACTTGCACGGGCAGGGTGTAGTGGTGTATATCGATGACATTCTGATTTACTCCTCTACACGCGCCAAGTATGTGTCCTTGGTGCGCAGGGTACTTGTACGACTGTTGGAGCATGACCTGTACGTCAAGGCTGAGAAATGCCTGTTCTTCCAACAGGCCGTCTCCTTCCTAGGGTATCGCATTTCTACATCAGCCACTAATCCACTAACCTCTCCCCCTTCCAGTGCGTACTGGGGTACCAGCCGGTTCTGGCACCTAGGCATCAGAGCCAGATCGAGGTTCCTGTGGTGGACGACTGGTTTAGGCGCTCGTAGGAGACATGGGACGCCGCTCATGTGCACCTTCAGTGGGCCGGGAGGCGTCAGAAGACTGGCGCAGACCGTAGCGGTGACTCTCGACCCTCCACCTGCCCTGCCGGAAGCTGGGCCCGCGGTTTGTGGGGCCATTCAAAGTCCTGAGGAGACTGAACGAGGTTTGTTACAGGTTACAGCTTCCCCCCAATTACCATATTAACCCCTTTTTCCATGCGTCTCTCCTCAGGCCGGTGGTGGCTGGTCCACTCCAGGAGTCTGAGGTGCAGGAGGTTCCTCCGCCCCCTTTGGACATCGATGGGGCCCCGGCGTATGCAGTTCGAGCCATACTGGACTCGAGGAGTCTAGCGAGGGAGTGGGAGGGGTACGGTCCGGAGGAGAGATGCTGGGTGCCGGTGGAGGACGTATTGGACCTGTCGATGCTGCAGGAGTTCCTGTCTCCATCCAGGTCACCCTACCGGGGTCGTCCCCGAGGCCGGTGTCGGCGCGCGGCTCAAGGGGGGTTACTGTCACGACTTCCTCCGAAGTCAGTCTTTCTCCTTGTTCGGGCGGCGCTCGGCGTCACCGGTATTCAAGCCATCGCCGATTCACTTTTAATTTTCCATTTGTTTTTTCACACCTGGTTTCAATTCCCCCATTACAGATTCAGTATTTAACCCTCTGTTTCACACATGTATGTGTGCGTGTTTGTTCTGTTGAAGACTGTGTCTGACGGCTGGTATTTTGTTGCCGGGCTTTGTATGACCGCCAGTTTATTCGTGGTACCGGTATATTTCACGGACCGTTGTATTGTTTCTATACCGTGTTTTTTTGTGTATTAAATACCAGAAACAAACATCTTTCTGGTAAGAAGAGGGGCAGGGGCGTATGCCTTATGATTAACGAGACGTGATCACAACAACATACAGGAACTCAAGTCCTTCTGTTCACCTGACTAATCGCTGCAGCTGTTCATAGTCCATCGGTAAATAGCCCACCCAATTTACCTACCTCATCCCCATACGATTTTTATTTATTTACTTTTTTGCACACCAGTATCTCTACCTGCACATGACCATCTGATAATTTATCACTCCAGTGTTAATCTGCAAAATTGTAATTATTCGCCTAACTCCTCATGCCTTTTGCACACAATGTATATAGACTCTTTTTTTTCTTTTTCTACTGTGTTATTGACTTGTTAATTGTTTACTCCATGTGTAACTCTGTGTTGTCTGTTCACACTGCTATGCTTTATCTTGGCCAGGTCGCAGTTGTATATGAGAACAATCAAATGTCGACCGCATTATCTACCAAGGGAGTTCTCTTCGATTATAATCACAGCTGTATATATTCCCCCCCAAGCAGACACATCGATGGCCCTGAACAAACTTTATTTGACTCTTTTCAAACTGGAAACCACATATCCTGAGGCTGCATTCATTGTAGCTGGGGATTTTAACAAGGCTAATCTGAAAACAAGACTCCTTAAATTGTATCAGCATATCGATTGCGCAACCAGGGCTGGTAAAACCTGGGATTTTAGTTACAGACAGAAACTAAAACAAGAAGCTCCCGCGCTCAGGTCTGTTCAACGCTGGTCCGACCAATCTGATTCCACGCTTCAAGACTGCTTCGATCACGTGGACTGGGATATGTTCCGCATTGCTTCCAACAACATCATTGACGAATACGCTGATTCGGTGAGCGAGTTCATTAGAAAATGCATTGACGACGTCGTTCCCATAGCAACGGTTGAAACATTCCCAAACCAGAAACCGTGGATTGATGGCAGCATCCGCATGAAACTGAAAGCACAAACCACTGCTTTTAACCAGGGCAAGGTGACCGGAAACATGACCGAATAAAATCAGTGTAGCTATTCCCTCCGCAAGGCAATCAAACAAGCTAAGCGTCAGTATAGAGACAAAGTAGAGTCACAATTCAACGGCTCAGACACAAGAGGTATGTGGCAGGGTCTACAGTCAATCACGGATTACAAAAAGAAAACCAGCCCGTGTTAACGTGTTAACCCTCGCAAGGCTGCAGGCCCAGACGGCATCCCCAGCCGCGTCCTCAGAGCATGCGCAGACCAGCTGACTGGTGTGTTTACGGACATATTCAATCAATCCTTATCCCAGTCTGCTGTTCCCACATACTTCAAGAGGGTCACCATTGTCCCGGTTCCCAAAAAAGCTAAGGTAACTGAGCTAAACGACTACCGCCCAGTAGCACTCACTTCCGTCATCATGAAGTGCTTTGAGAGACTAGTCAAGGACCATATAACCTCCACCCTACCTGACACCCTAGACCCACTCCAATTTGCTTACCACCCAAATAGGCCCTAACCCAGAGGAATACCTATGTGAGAATGCTGTTCATAACCCCCTATCCACATCGATGGGACAGTAGTGGAGAGGGTAGTAAGTTTTAAGTTCCTCAGCGTACACATCACGGACAAACTGAATTGGTCCACCCACACAGACAGCGTCGTGAAGAAGGCGCAGCAGCGCCTCTTCAACGGCAGGAAGCTGAAGAAATTTGGCTTGTCACCAAAAGCACTCACAAACTTCGACAGATGCACAATCGAGAGCATCCTGTCGGGCTGTATCACCGCCTGGTACGGCAACTGCTCAGCCCACAACCATAAGGCTCTCCAGAGGGTAGTGAGGTCTGCACAACACATCACCGGGGGCACCTAGGACACCTACACCACCCGATGTCACAGGAAGGCCATAAAGATCATCAAGGACAACAACCACCCGAGCCACTGCCTGTTCACCCCGCTATCATCCAGAAGGCGAGGTCAGTTCAGGTGCATCAAAGCAGGGACTGAGAGACTGAAAAACAGCTTCTATTTCAAGGCCATCAGACTGTTAAACAACCACCACTAACATTGAGAGGCTGCTGCCAACACACTGACTCAACTCCAGCCACTTTAATAATGGGAATTGATGGAAATGTATGTAAAATATATCACTAGCCACTTTAAACAATGCTACTTAATATAATGTTTACATACCCTACATTACTCATCTCATATGTATATGTACAGTGGGGCAAAAAAAGTATTTAGTCAGCCACCAATTGAGCAAGTTCTCCCACTTAAAAAGATGAGAGAGGCTTGTAATGTTCATCATAGGTACACTTCAACAATGACAGACAAAATGAGAAGAAAAAAAATCCTGAAAATCACATTGTAGGATTTTTAAAGAATTTATTTGCAAATTATTTTGAAATTTGACCCTAATAACCCAGACCTGTATGTTCAAGGCACCTTATATCATTGCCTGAAGGAATGTGCTGAGATACAAATGTTTGAGCTCAGTACCGCGCTCTATCTCTGAGATGACCTCTACCCCAATACCACTAATCCATAAGCTATGCCTCCTAAATCTTTACCCAGAGAATATCTCTTTACATAGGAGGGAAAATTTAAAAAATGGTTGACCTCTGTCTATTACAAGCTAGACGTTCAATTGCGCTCCACTGGAAGTATGTCAGTTCCCCCTCACTTGGTCATTGGTAAAAATAATTAACGTCAAGCCTGGCTCTTGAAAAATGTACTTATATAGTGAAGAAGAAAGCCCCAGAGTTTCATTATATTTGGGATCTGTTTAATGAGTTTTTGCAAACTGATGATATTGTAGAAGCATTGGAACTGTAAATCTGTATATTCTCTATATTTTATGTGAATATTGGCTCTAGTCGAAGCGTAATCTGCATTATCTACAACTGTATATTATACTTTATTTGTTTATATTATTGGATTTCTTTATGTTTGGTTGTTATGTTTTCATCTCTCTTTGTGTTGGGGGGGTGAAAAGAGAAAATGCAATTGTATTTTTGTAATTGTTCTACATGGAACTAATAAGTATATGTGGGGGGAAAAGAATGATGAGGGCACTGTGTTCTTGGGGACCTTCAACGCTTCAAGGGGCTGGAAGCACTGCATCTCACAAAAAAATCTAAAAACCTATTTTTCCTTTGTCATTATGGGGTATTGTGTGTAGATTGATGTTTTGTTTATTTAATCCATTTTAGAAATGTGGGAAAAGTCAAGGGGTCTAAATACTTTCTGAATGGGGGAGGGGATACCTGGTAAGTTGTACAACTGAATGCATTCAACTGAAAAGTGTCTTCCGCATTTAACCCAAATAAAATCAAATATATTCATAAAGCCCTTCTTACATCTCACAGTGCTGTACAGAAACCCAGCCTAAAACCCCCAAACAGCAAGTAATTCAGCCCCTCTGAATCAGAGGTGCGAGGGGCTGCCATAATGGACATCCACGTCTTTGGCACCCGGGGAACTGTGGATGCCTCGCTCAGGGGAAAAAAAGACTGATTTTTACTTTGTTTGCTCAGGGATTCGATCCAGCAAACTTTCGGTTACTGGCCCCAACGCTCTAACCACTAGGCTACCTGTAAGTATTCATATAAATAGGCTGTGCAATGCAAAAGGGGAATACAACTATTCTAAAAGTATCTCAGGTTTTGTTTCATAGAACTTTAAAACACTGGCAGTTTGTCTACTTCACCTCTTTAGTCTCCTCTCTGGTGCTGGTGTCAAACCATGCAAGTCTCAGTAGCATGAAATAACATCTACCTTCTCATTGAAACAGTTCATCATGAAACAGTTCTACTGCAACTGTTCATACACAGTGGTAAGTTGGAATGAAAAACACAAACTTAGTTAGTTAGAACCTGCTCTTACCATGAGAAACAGATGTCCCAATCTTCTCCTCCTCTTCTTCATCTTTCATGTTGACATTCAGCTCCAGTGTTTGACTGCAGTCTTCCAGCTTCACTGATGCCATCTCTGGATCCTGCAGTGCAAACTGGGCTCCACTGTCACAATCAGGACCCAGTGACTGTAGGTTTAGAGTCAGTGTGGAAGGAGAGAGGAGGCCTGCGTTTGTCCTCACTGTTGATGTTACCGGCCTCATACCAGAGTCGGCAAGTACTAGAGGAGAAACGGACACAAAAGTAGTGTCTTCAAAGTCCTGGCACTTTCTTTATTCACTATTAAATATATTTGATTTTTTCTTGGTCAATTATCTAATTCAGTCCTTGACTTGGACTGAAATAGTTACCGATACTCATTTTGTGTGCCGGTACTGTTTATATTTAGGTGCAGGAGCTTCATAATACATTTGAGCTAAAACTTAACCTGTAGTAGATAAATGCATACAAGACTCAAAAACCATTTAGTACAAGGTTACAGTTTGTTTTTGGCAGCACTATGTACTATTTTCCTTAACCTTCTTCACGGTATTATTCCAATCAAAAAACAATTGTATTTCCATATAGAAATACATAAGACAGACTGAATGTGTCAATATTCTACACATGTAGAAACTGATAATCATTACATTTAAGGTCACACTACTGTTTTGAAGCTGAAATGGATAATTATTATTCTAATTCTATAGTTAGAATATAAATAATGGGCACTTCAACCTTCTCATTGAAACAGTTCATCATGAAACAGTTCTACTGCAACTGTTCCTGCACAGTGGGAAGTTGGAATGAAACAAACTTAGAACCTGCTCTTACCATGAGAAACAGATGTCCCAATCTTCTCCTCCTCTTCTTCATCTTTAATGTTGACATTCAGCTCCAGGGTTTGACTGCAGTCCTCCAACTTCACTGATGCCATCTCTGGACCCTGCAGTGCAAACTGGGCTCCACTGTCGCAATCAGGACCCAGTGACTGTAGGTTTGGACTCAGTGCAGAAGGAGAGAGGAGGGCTGGGTTTGTCCTCACTGTTGATGTTACTAGCCTCATACCTGAGTCGGCAAGTAGTAGAAGAGAAACAGACAAACATTATTGTCTTGCCAGTTCTGGCACCCTCTTTATTCTTTAAAAATATATTATATTTCTTCTTGTTCAATTATCTAATTCAGTGATTGACTTGGCCTGGAATAGATACCGGTACTGTTTATATTTAGGTGCAGGAGCTCCACAACACTGTTAAGCTAATATTCTATAAGAGGAACATGTGCTCAAACAGTAGAAATCTGGAGTTGAACTCGTGTCCATGTCAAGAACTGATTTCATTTCAATAGATCAGGTAGGTAAGCATTGACAAGAAAACATTGATGCATTAATATTAGACACAAAGGACACACAACGTAAGACACTTAATATATAGATTTCCTAAATTCACATAAAATGACTCCAAAACCATGAAGTACAGGGTTAGTTAGTTTCAGGCAGCACTATGTATTATTTTCCTGAAGAACCGCGCGTCTTCGTTGTTTCAATCAAAAACCAGCAGTATTTCCGTTCACACCATACTCAAATGTATAGAGAAAGATAGAAACAACTGCATGTGTCTGAATATTAGTACACATGTAGAAAAGCAACAATCATTACATTCAGCTTCAAAACAGTAGCGCAACCGTAACATTGTCTGCACTTTAGTCCGTTGACCCAGTCCGAGTCGGCGCCGCCATTTTCACAGCGTGTGAATTTTACACAAAACCGATAACATGAAGCTCGGAAATCTCAAATAAATTGATTATTTATGAAATTGAACCTGAGCAGAATATGTACATCCACTAAGACTAACACTAACACCAACGTCTCTAGTTACGTGACTTGTAAAATAGTTTGTCACCACGTTCTCCACTCGGTTTGACACAAAAATAACACATCAAACCTTTACCAAACGTGATAATAATTTAATGGATTTGTTACCTAGCATGGAACTTTTAAACGTGCTATTACGTACCTGTAGTAATAAAATTAAACGGGCACAAAAGTTACCTTCTTAATTGCACAGTTCTGGCGCTTTTTTAAAATTCTGAAGAATGGTGCGTGCCTGTCGGGAACTTCCTGTTCCCCCACTAACACAGTCCGTGCATTTCGGGATCCTTGGGTTGGCCCTACCCCATTACATGAGAAGGGGGTAGCTGCTGCTGCTGCTGCTCCTGCCCTCTCCTGCTGCTGCTGCTCCTGCTGCTGCTGCTGCTCCTGCTGCTGTTGCTCCTGCTGCTGTTCCTGCCCTCTCCTGCTCCTGCTCCTGCTGCTGCTGCTCCTTCTCTGGGACACGTCTCCTTTGCATAGTGTTGATCAAGCTGTCGATTGTGGCCTGTGGAATATTGTCCCACCCCAGCTAGCACAGTGGATCTGGGCGGATTCCGGCTGTGTGTCGGGGCACTCGGCTGAGTCAGACTCGGCCGAAATCATGTGGCCCGAGGATGCGGGGATTGAGCTCGGGCCGAATCCGGTGTGAGTTATCTGGCCCAAATGCATTACTTGGGGCTCGGGCTGATTCCGGTGTGAGTTATCTGACCCAAATGTATTACTTGGGGCTCGGGACGATTGGGGCCACTCTCTGGCAGATGATTACACGGGCGCCTGTATATAATTAACATTTCATTATTTATTTATTTGTCCATATTTTTTATTGTTTCCGTGATAAAAAAAATACTATTAACATTTAAATTAAATTATTTTAGAGTCCGGTTTAAGTTGTATTTTAGTATTTTGATACTTTGTACATGGCAACTGATAAGCATTAACACAGCAGTCGCAGTACCGATCCTCTAAGGGTGAAACATTTTCTGGCGACAGTAGTATGTGAAGTCTTGGAGGCCCAAAAACTTCTCAGATGTAGATATAATTATGTCCAGGAAGCTTGGCCCCAGTGATGTACTGGGCCGTTCGCACTACCCTCTGTAGTGCCTTGCGGCCATGTTAGCCTTGGACCATGTTAGTTTGTTGGTGATGTGGACACCAAGGAACTTGAGGCTCTCAACCTGCTCAAAAATGAAATGCTAATTAGCTGCTAATGTTGCTATCATAAAGAACTACAAGTGCCATGATGATCTGGACCAGACTGCCGAATCAAGGCAAAGATCTCTGGGTTAAGATCAAATTCTTATTTACAATGACGGCCTACCCTGGGCAAACCCTAATCCGAACGACACTTGGCCAATTGTGCTCTGCCCTATGGGACTCCCAATCACAGCCGGTTGTGATACAGCCTGGAATCAAACCAGGGTCTGTAGTGATGCCTCTAGCACTGAGATACAGTGTCTTAGACCGCTGCCCCACTCAGGATGGCACATTTGTCAAATCCCGGGAAAATATTAAACTCTAATGGTGACTGAAGGAATAGGCTGACAGAATCTATGGATAATAGCCCTAGAATTTAGTCTGTCAAACGGGTATATGTAACAGTATAACTTCAGACCGACCCCTCGACCATACCCAGGCGCGAACCAGGGACCCTCTGCACACATCAACAACAGTCACCCACGAAGCATCGTTACCCATCGCTCCACAAAAGCCGCGGCCCTGTCAAGGTCTCAGAGCAAGTGACGTCACCGATTGAAACGCTATTGAAACGCTATTTAGCGCGAACCACCGCTAACTAGCTAGCCGTTTCACATCCGTTACATATAGACCTACCTCTGATTCCTTCAATAGGAAGGAATATACTCCAACACAAAGCGTTCCTGTTAGTAGCCTAAAGTCAGTTTAATTTGAAGACTGTTTAAATGAATTAGACCTTCTCCAATTAGCCTACTTTCAGCACCCATGTGTTGTTCATCTCCACGGCTACCGCTTCATAGTAATGTAAGTTGTTTAAATTACTTGAATATGGCTTATTGTGAGGTCAATAACTATGTGCAACTATGTCCAACAATTGTTTACAGACATTATTTCACTTATAATTCACTGTATCACAATTACAGTGGGCAGGAAGTTTACATACACTAAATTTACTGTGCCTATGGGGGCGCTATTTCATTTTTGGATAAAAAGACGTTCCCGTTTTAAGCGCAATATTTTGTCACAAAAAGATGCTCGACTATGCATGGAATTGGTAGCTTTGGAAAGAAGACACTCTGACGTTTCCAGAACTGCAAAGATTTTCACTGTGAGTGCCCCAGAACTCATGCTACAGGCGAAACCAAGATGTTTCTGCAACCAGGAAATGAACAGGATTTCTGAGGCTCCGATTTGCATCATCTCCTTATATGGCTGTGAATGCAACAGGAATGAGCCTACCCTTTCTATCGTTTCCCCAAGGGGTCTGGAGCATTGTGACGTATTTGCAGGCATATCATTGGAAGATTGACCATAAGAGACTACATTTTCCAAGTGTCCTCACTGTGTCCTGCGTGGAAATTGGTGCGCAAAACTCAGGTGCTGGTATTTTTCCATGGGATTCTGAGAAAAACCATGCTTCCACGAACGGCATATCAATGAAGAGATATGTGAAAAAACACCTTGAGGATTGATTCAAACAACGTTTGCCATGTTTCGGGCGATATTATGGAGTTAATTCGGAAAAAAGTTCGACGTTTTGGTGACTGAATTCTCGGTTCGTTTCGGTAGCCAAATGTGTAGTAACAAAACGGAGCGATTTGTCCTACACAAAGAATCTTTCAGGAAAAACTGTACATCTGCTATGTAACTGAGAGTCTCCTCATTGAAACATCTGAAGTTCTTCAAAGGTAAATTATTTTATTTGATTCCTTTGCTGGTTTTTGTGAAAATGTTATGTGCTAAATGCTACGCTAAATGCTAAGCTAGCCATCAACACTCTTACACAAATGATTGATTTTCTATGGTTCAAAAGCATATTTTGAAAATCTGAGATGACAGTGTTGTTAAGAAAAGGCTAAGCTTGAGAGCAGGCATATTTATTTCATTTCATTTGCGATTTTTAGAAATCGTTAACGTTGCGTTATGGTAATGAGCCTGAGGGTGTAGTCACGCTCCCGGATCCGGGATGGGTAGTTCAGAGAGGCTTGGAAAATTCAGCTTGGAAAATTCCAGAAAATTATGTCATGGCTTTAGAAGCTTCTGGTAGGCTAATTGACATAATTTGAGTCAATTGGAGGTGTACCTGTATTTCAGGGCCTACCTTCAAACTCAGTGCCTCTTTGCTTAGGAACAGTGGGTTAACTGCCTGTTCAGGGGCAGAACGACATATTTGTACCTTGTCAGCTTGGGGATTTGAACTTGCAATCTTTCGGTTACTAGTCCAACGCTCTAACCACTAGGCTACCCTGCCGACCCATCATGGGAAAATCAAACTAAATCAGCCAAGACCTCGACAAAAAATTGTAGACCTCCACAAGTCTGGTTCATCCTTGGGAGCAATTTCCAAATGCCTGAAGGTACCACGTTCATCTGTAGAAACAATAGCATGCAAGTATAAACACCATGGGACCATGCAGCTGTCATACCGCTCAGGAAGGAGATGCGTTCTGTCATCTAGAGATAAACGTACTTTGGTGCAAAAAGTGTAAATCAATCTCAGAACAACAACAAAGGACCTCGTGAAGATGCTGGAGGAAACAGGTACAAAAGTATCTATATCCACAGTAAAAATGAGTCTTATATCGACATAACCTTAAAGGCTGCTCAGCAAGGAAGAAGCCACTGCTCCAAAACCACCATAAAAAAGCCAGACTACGGTTTGCAACTGCACATGGGGACAAAGATTGTACTTTTTTGAGAAATATCCTTTTGTCTGATGAAACAAAAACAGAACTGTTTGGCCATAATGACCATCGTTATGTTTGGAGGAAAAGGGGGGAGGCAAGCCGAAGAACAATATCCCAACCGTGAAGCACGGGGGTGGCAGCATCATGTTGTGGGGGTACTTGGCTGCAGGAGGGACTGGTGCACTTCACAAAATAGAAAATGATGTGGACAATGATGCCAAGCATACTTCCAAAGTTGTGGCGAAATGGCTTAAGGACAACAAAGTCAAGGTATTGGGGTGGCCATCACAAAGCCCTGACCTCAAACCTATAGAACATTTGTGGGCAGAACTGAAAAAGAGTGTGCGAGCAAGGAGGCCTTCAAACCTGACTCAGTTACACCAGCTCTGTCAGGAGGAATGGGCCAAAATTCACCCAACTTATTGTGGGAAGCTTGTGGAAGGCTACCCGACACGTTTGACCCAAGTTAAACAATTTAAAAGCAATGCTACCAAATACTAATTGAGTGTATGCAAACTTCTGACCCACTGGGAATGTGATGAAAGAAATTAAAACTGAAATAAATCACTCTACTATTATTCGGACATTTCACATTCTTAATATAAAGTGGTGATCCTAACTGACCTAAAACACAATTATTAAGGGCTTTTTGCAAATGTCTGCTGATTGTCTGCTTATTGTCTGCTTAATGTCCGAATGTGTGAATATAAAAGCAACTTTACCTCGGGAGTAGGCAGATTATCTTCTTCAAACAACAGTAAAACTGATTGACTTTCTTCCTTCTATCCATCTACTACACGGTTTAGTGCTCCAACCACTCCTGGAATCTTCTGCTCAAGACGATGAACCTCAATATATAACAAAACCCCAGATATAACACCCTTTAATCGCTGCCCTGCTCCGAAAAACACAATGCTTTCTCCTTCTGCTCTTCTGAGATGCATGAAATCAATACAAAACCACTACTGGTCACTCTGACTGACTACCTTTCCTAATGGCTCCTTCACCATCTTCCTGGCCTCAAATTATCTCCCCAAAATACAGAATTGTTGATGAATCGCGCTCCAAAAGAAACCGATGTCCATTTACAATATCACAACGGAATGTATTACAATGTATAACTGCCATGCCTCAAAACTGGGAGAAAGAAGCAAGTCAACCACCCGCCATTTGTTCCTCAAGACCGTAACACAACGACACGCGGATAATTGTAAGCATCAACATTTTTAAAAACGTTTGTAATTTGATAAGGTTGCTATATTAATGATCCGTTTCCATTCATGTCGCAAACTATTATTTCTCTAGGCTAACATAAGAAACTCTGCTTGGATACGTGCATGCTAGCTAACATTAACACTAACTTAGTTGCTCTAGCCTACTAGGGTCATGTCCCTCTGGCCAGGATAAACAAAGCGGCAATGTTGTGTATTGTATATTTTCGTAGCTGAATCAGAATTAGTTAGGTAACATAGATGTTCTATTTACTTTATACTTGTCATTAGAATGTTTTCTTTTGGACTATACTGTTGGCAGTTGCATTTTCCTATCTCCTCTAGGGAAAAGTCACTTGGGGCCCAGAGAGGGGAGATGTCAGGCTTGTCTTTTACATGTCTGGTAATAGGCAGAATATCCGAAAGGGAGAATTCAGGTTTGAACATTGTCTTCATCATGAATTTATCTGTGAAACGATGTGAAGGGCTCCACAATGTCTGAATTTTGAGATAGTATATGACCTAGAGGCTCACTCCCCTCAGGGAGCTTGTCCATGGGTGGGGTGTATTTGAGATGGGAGCATCTAAAGTAGACAATTGATATATGCCATTGGATGAGGTAATGTTTTGGTAATATGAAGTACCAAGAACAAGAAGTAGAACCTCATCCAAGACACCAAACTGAACGATAATTTATAGCTAATGCTATCTGGCTATGGGATAATCCTCTTTCAAGTAAAAGGTCTTTGTGAAGTTCCTGAGATCTGTGGTTCATCATGTGAGTTGAGAGGGGTGTATCTTGGCTATAAAAGATACTAAGTATTCTTTTGTAAGCACTCTCAGAAAATTCATTTATAGACACTGAATTGATCTGAGAGTCAAAGGGCTATGGTGAAGCTCATATAATTAAAGATGGAGTTTAAAATATAACTCTGACTTGTGTGTGGTTTGTAAACTCATCATTTAGTAATACAGGAAATTACCACGACAAAATACAATAGTTAACTAAAAAGTTTATTTAATTTAATTATACACATCAGAAAAAAGTGGCTGCCCAGCATGAATTCATGTACAAACATTATTTTTCATTGCATTCTTGTCATTTAGCAGATGTTTTTATCCAGAGAGACTTACAGGACAAATAAGAGTTAATTGGCTTGCTCAAGGACACAATGACAGATTTTTCACCTAGTCGGCTCAGGATTCAAACCAGCGACCTTTCAGTTACTGGCCCAACACTCTTAACCGCTAGGCTACCTGCCACCAGATCAATCGACTTCAATACAGTTATTCAAATACATTCATCATCAATGACTAAAATAATGAATCTAGTATTAAAAGACAAATTAATAAACAAGTATTCGATTCATAGCCGGTTTATCATTAAACAAAATTGTTCAGTAATATAAAATAATCCACCCAAACTAATGCTGAAAACTGATCACCACAACATCTTTATCTGAAATACACTGAGTGCACAAAACATTAGGAATGGCTTCCTAATATTGAGTTATACCTCCTTTTGTCCTCAGAACAGCCTCAATAGTCGGGGTATGGACTCTCCAAGGTGTTGAGAACGTTCCACAGGGATGCTGGCCCATGTTGACTCCAATGCTTCCCACAATTGTGTCAAGTTGGCTGGGAGTGGATCTACTCTGAATAGCTCCTTCCATGTCCTCCCACAGATGCACAATTGGATTGAGATCTGGTGACTCAGCAGGCCACTGCAGTAAGCTGAATTCCCTGTCATGTTCTTGGAATCATTCCTGGCCACCATGAAGGGATGCACCTGATTGGCAATGATTTTTTACACAAACGTTGCTCCACTTTTATCAAGGGGCCCAATATGTGGCATGAAAACACACCATCATACCACCACCACCAGCCTGCAATGTTGTACTCGTGGTTTCCTCCCATCAGCGTGAAACAGCAGGAACAGGGATTCATCAGACCAGGCAATGTTTTTAAAATTCTCCAGTGTTTTCATTCCTTAGCCCACTGCAACATCTTGTTTTCTACTGAAAGCTAATGGGGATCCAAAATAAATACAACAACTACAGTGGGGCAAAAAACGTATTTAGTCAGCCACCAATTGTGCAAGTTCTCCCACTTAAAAAGATGAGAGGCCTGTAATTTTCATCATAGGTACACTTAAACTATGACAGACAAAATAAGAAAAAAAAATCCAGAAAATCACTTTGTAGGATTTTTAATGAATTTATTTGGTAATTAAGGTGGAAAATAAGTATTTGGTCAATAACAAAAGTTTATCTCAATAGTTTGTTATGTACCCTTTGTTGGCAATGACAGAGGTCAAACGTTTTCACAAGGTTTTCACACACTGTTGCTGGTATTTTGGCCCATTCCTCCATGCAGATCTCCTCTAGAGCAGTGATGTTTTGGGGCTGTTGCTGGGCAACACAGACTTTCAACTCCCTCCAAAGATTTTCTATGGGGTTGAGATCTGGAGACTGGCTAGGCCACTCCGGGACCTTGAAATGCTTCTTACGAAGCCACTCCTTCGTTGCCCGGGCGGTGTGTTTGGGATCATTGTCATGCTGAAAAACCCAGCCACGTTTCATCTTCAATGCCCTTGCTGATGGTAGGACTTTGTTACTTTGGTCCCAGCTCTCTGCAGGTCATTCACTAGGTCCCCTCGTGTGGTTCTGGGATTTTTGCTCACCGTTCTTGTGATCATTTTTACCCCACGGGGTGAGATCTTGCATGGAGCCCCAGATCGAGGGAGATTATCAGTGGTCTTGTATGTCTTCCATTTCCTAATAATTGCTCCCACAGTTGATTTCTTCAAACCAAGCTGCTTACCTATTGCAGATTCAGTCTCCCCATTCTGGTGCAGGTCTACAATTTTGTTTCTGGTGTCCTTTGACAGCTCTTTGGTCTTGGCCATAGTGGAGTTTGGAGTGTGAATGTTTGAGGTTGTGGACAGGTGTCTTTTATACTGATAACAAGTTCAAACAGGTGCCATTAATACAGGTAACGAGTGGAAGACAGAGGAGCCTCTTAAAGAAGAAGTTACAGGTCTGTGAGAGCCAGAAATCTTGCTTGTTTGTAGGTGACCAAATACTTATTTTCCACCATAATTTGCAAATAAATTCATAAAATATCCTACAATGTGATTTTCTGGATTGTTTTTCTTCTAATTTTGTCTGTCATAGTTGAAGTGTAACTATGATGAACATTGCAGGCCTCATCTTTTTAAGTGGGAGAACTTGCACAATTGGTGGCTGACTAAACACTTTTTTGCCCCACTGTATATCATTAAGGATTATCATTTTCACCTGGGTTCACCTGGTCAGTCTATGTCATGAAAAGAGCAGGTGTCCTTAATGTTTTGCAAAATCAGTGTATGTTGTGTCTACTAGCTCATTCCCACAGAAAACTGTAGAGGGAAGCAGTACCACCCAGTCACCCATCAGACTCCATTGTGAGATGCCTCACAGAGGATATTCAACCCTAAAAGCAAATTCAAGGTAATCTCAATATCTTTACAGTAGAAGCTAACAAAACACACCAAAACTGACAAGGTGCACACTGATCAGTAAAGAGAGGCTAACATTCTATAACACTCCCTTTCCTCTGCATTGTTCTCTCACAGTGAGAAACTATAGGATTACAATAGTGTTCTACACTTTCTTCATTTGATCCAATTCAACGTTGCCAATTATTTAATGACATGATAATTAAGTGGAGTGTCTATTCTTAGCTGGTCTGAGAAAACTGATGAGGTTTCTCTCCTTTATGTATACATTGGTGTCTTTTTAATTGGCCCAATCTGTAGAATCTCTTCCCACAGTCAGTGCAGTGATAAGGCTTCTCAAAGTGTGTAGCCGTTGGTGTTTTTATATTGCCCAATTGGGAAAAACTCTTGCAACATTGAGAGCAGAAGTAAGGCTTATCTCCTTTGTCTTTTCTCTAATGACCTTTAAGCTCAGCTGGTGTTTTAACATGTTCTATAGTCAGATCAGTGGTAAGGCTCCACTCGTGTTTCCCTTGGTGTCTTTTGAAATGGCACATTCAAGAGAAACACTTTCCACAGTCAGGAGTAGGAGTAACGCTTCTCTCCTGTGTGTACATGTTCAGGTCATTTTAAGGTGTCCGGACGAGAGAAACTTGCCCCACAGTCAGAAAAGGAGTAAGGCTTCTCTAATTTGTGTATACGTTCATGTTGTTTTAAGGTACCCAGGTGAAAGAAACTCTTTCCACAGCCAGAGCAGGAGTAAGGCTTCTCTCCTGTGTGTGTTCTCTGATGAACTTTTAGTGATATTGATGTTTTGAAGCATTTTCCACATTCAGAACATGAGTAAGGCTTCTCTCCTGTGTGTGTTCTCTGATGACTTTTTAGTGATGATGATGTTTTGAAGCATTTTCCACATTCAGAACATGAGTAAGGCTTCTCTCCTGTGTGTATACGTTCATGTTGTTTTAAGGTACCCATTAGAGAGAACCTATTTCCAGTCAGAGCAGGAGTAAGGCTTCTCTCCTGTGTGTATATGTTCATGTCTTTTTAAGTGGCCCAGTTGAGAGAAACTCGCACCACATTCAGAGCAGTAGTAAGGCTTCTCTCCTGTGTGTGTTCTCTGATGAAGTTTTAGTGATGCTGATGTTTTGACGCATTTTCCACATTCAGAGCAGGAGTAAAGTTTTTCTCCTGTGTGTATTTTTAGGTGTATTTTTAGCTTTGGTAGAAATGGGAAAATCTCCTCACAATGTGTGCAGTGGTGAGACATCTTTGCTCTGTGATCTTCCTGCTGATGCTCTCTGGATGTAGAGAATGTCTCAACATGGTCTCCTGTGTGAACAATATCAGAACAACCAGTCAATTGGTGTGATATACATATCAATCAAATGTATTTATGAAGCTCTTTTTACATAAGTTGTAACAAAGTCCTTTACAGAAACCAACCCGAAATCCCCAAAGAGCAAGCAATGCAGATGTAGAAGCACAGTGGCCACGAAAAACTCCCTAGAAAGCAGGAACCTTGGAAGAAACAGAGAGGAACCAGGCTCAAATGGGTGGCCGGTCCTCTTCTGTCTGTACCGGGTGACATATGTATTCATATCAGTAGGCTGTACAATACAGGGGAATAAAACTATTCTAAAAGTGGGTAAGAGATGAAAGCTAAAAAGGGGAGTGTCATCCTCCACTCACTATCACAAGGGTTAGTAACTACACAGACTCATTTCATATCATCCTCTACTCACTATCACAAGAGTTAGTAACTACACAGACTAATTTCATATCAGCCTCCACTCAGTATCACAAGGGTTAGTAACTACACGGACTCATTTCATAGAACTTTAAAACACTGGCAGTTTGTCTACTTCACTTCTTTAGTCGGGGCGGCAGGGTAGCCTAGTGGTTAGAGCATTGGGCTAGTAACCGGAAGTTCAAACCCCCGAGCTGACAAGGTAAAAATCTGTAGTTATTTTTTTTTTTTTACCTTTATTTAACCAGGTAGGCAAGTTGAGAACAAGTTCTCATTTACAATTGCGACCTGGCCAAGATAAAGCAAAGCAGTTCGACAGATAAAACGACACAGAGTTACACATGGAGTAAAAACAAACATACAGTCAATAATGCAGTATAAACAAGTCTATATACAATGTGAGCAAATGAGGTGAGAAGGGAGGTAAAGGCAAAAAAGGCCATGATGGCAAAGTAAATACAATATAGCAAGTAAAATACTGGAATGGTAGTTTTGCAATGGAAGAATGTGCAAAGTAGAAATAAAAAATAATGGGGTGCAAAGGAGCAAAATAAATTTAAATTAAATACAGTTGGGAAAGAGGTAGTTGTTTGGGCTAAATTATAGGTGGGCTATGTACAGGTGCAGTAATCTGTGAGCTGCTCTGACAGTTGGTGCTTAAAGCTAGTGAGGGAGATAAGTGTTTCCAGTTTCAGAGATTTTTGTAGTTCGTTCCAGTCATTGGCAGCAGAGAACTGGAAGGAGAGGCGGCCAAAGAAATAATTGGTTTTGGGGGTGACTAGAGAGAGATACCTGCTGGAGCGTGTGCTACAGGTGGGAGATGCTATGGTGACCAGCGAGCTGAGATAAGGGGGGACTTTACCTAGCAGGGTCTTGTAGATGACATGGAGCCAGTGGGTTTGGCGACGAGTATGAAGCGAGGGCCAGCCAACGAGAGCGTACAGGTCGCAATGGTGGGTAGTATATGGGGCTTTGGTGATAAAACGGATTGCACTGTGATAGACTGCATCCAATTTGTTGAGTAGGGTATTGGAGGCTATTTTGTAAATGACATCGCCAAAGTCGAGGATTGGTAGGATGGTCAGTTTTACAAGGGTATGTTTGGCAGCATGAGTGAAGGATGCTTTGTTGCGAAATAGGAAGCCAATTCTAGATTTAACTTTGGATTGGAGATGTTTGATATGGGTCTGGAAGGAGAGTTTACAGTCTAACCAGACACCTAAGTATTTGTAGTTGTCCACGTATTCTAAGTCAGAGCCGTCCAGAGTAGTGATGTTGGACAGGCGGGTAGGTGCAGGTAGCGATCGGTTGAAGAGCATGCATTTAGTTTTACTTGTATTTAAGAGCAATTGGAGGCCACGGAAGGAGAGTTGTATGGAGGGTTGTTAACACAGTGTCCAAAGAAGGGCCGGAAGTATACAGAATGGTGTCGTCTGCGTAGAGGTGGATCAGGGACTCACCAGCAGCAAGAGCGACCTCATTGATGTATACAGAGAAGAGAGTCGGTCCAAGAATTGAACCCTGTGGCACCCCCATAGAGACTGCCAGAGGTCCGGACAGCAGACCCTCCGATTTGACACACTGAACTCTATCAGAGAAGTAGTTGGTGAACCAGGCGAGGCAATCATTTGAGAAACCAAGGCTGTCGAGTCTGCCGATGAGGATATGGTGATTGACAGAGTCGAAAGCCTTGGCCAGATCAATGAATACGGCTGCACAGTAATGTTTCTTATCGATGGCGGTTAAGATATCGTTTAGGACCTTGAGCGTGGCTGAGGTGCACCCATGACCAGCTCTGAAACCGGATTGCATAGCAGAGAAGGTATGGTGAGATTCGAAATGGTCGGTAATCTGTTTGTTGACTTGGCTTTCGAAGACCTTAGAAAGGCACGGTAGGATAGATATAGGTCTGTAGCAGTTTGGGTCAAGAGTGTCCCCCCCTTTGAAGAGGGGGATGACCGCAGCTGCTTTCCAATCTTTGGGAATCTCAGACGACACGAAAGAGAGGTTGAACAGGCTAGTAATAGGGGTGGCAACAATTTCGGCAGATAATTTTAGAAAGAAAGGGTCCAGATTGTCTAGCCCGGCTGATTTGTAGGGGTCCAGATTTTGCAGCTCTTTCAGAACATCAGCTGAATGGATTTGGGAGAAGGAGAAATGGGGAAGGCTTGGGCGAGTTGCTGTTGGGGGTGCAGTGCTGTTGTCCGGGGTAGGAGTAGCCAGGTGGAAAGCATGGCCAGCCGTAGAAAAATGCTTTTTGAAATTCTCAATTATGGTGGATTTATCCGTGGTGATAGTTCTGCCCCTGAACATGCAGTTAACCCACTGTTCCTAGGCCGTCATTGAAAATAAGAATTTGTTCTTAACTGACTTGCCTAGTTAAATAAAGGTAAAATAAAAATAGTCTACTCTCTGATCACTCCAGATAGCTCAGTTAACTTCTTGGACATAGGGGGCGCTCTTTTAATTTATGGATAAAAAAACATCTTCAACTGGAGGCATTTTCCATTGAGATTCAGAGGAGAACGCACACTTCCACGAACGATATATCATCGAAGAGATATGTGAAAAACACGTTGAGGATTGATTCTAAACAATGTTTACCGTGTTTCAGTCGATATTATGGAGTTAATTTGGAAAAAAGTTCGACGTTTTGATGACTGAATTTTCTGGGTTTTTTGGTAGCCAAACGTGACGCACCAAACGGAGCGATTTCTCCTAAACAAATAATCTTTCAGGAAAAACTGAACATTTGCTATCTAACTGAGAGTCTCCTCATTGAAAACATCCGAAGTTCTTCAAAAGGTAAATGATTTATTTGAATGTTTTTCTGGTTTTTGTGAAAATGTTGCCTGCTGATGCTAACGCTAAATGCTACGCTAGCTGCGCTAGCTATCAATACTGTTACACAAATGCTTGTTTTGCTATGGTTGAGAAGCATATTTAGAAAATCTGAGATGACAGTGTTGTTAACTAAAGGCTAAGCTTGAGAGCTAGCATATTAATTTAATTTAATTTGCGATTTTCATGAATAGTTAACATTGTTATGCTAATGAGCTGCGGGGATAATTACACTCCTGGATACAGGTTTTTTTCGTAGCTAAACGTGATGAACAAAACAGAGCGATTTGTCCTAAACAAATAATATTTTTGGATAAACTGAACATTTGCTATCTAACTGAGTGTCCTCATTGAAAACATCTGAAGTTCTTCAAAGGTAAATTATTTTATTTGAATGCTTTTCTTGTTTTTGTGAAAATGTTGCATGCTGAATGCTACGCTAAATGCTACGCTAGCTATCAATAATCTTACACAAATGCTTGTTTTGCTATGGTTGAAAAGCATATTTTGAAAATCTGAGATGACAGTGTTGTTAACAAAAGGCTAAGCTTGAGAGCTAGCATATTTATTTCATTTAATTTGCGATTTTCATGAATAGTTAACGTTGCGTTATGGTAATGAGCTTGAGGCTGTATTCACGATCCCGGATCCGGGATGGCTAGAATCAAGAGGTTAACCCCTTGTTCCATGCGTCTCTCCTCAGGCCGGTGGTGGCTGGTCCACTCCAGGAGTCTGAGGTGCGGGAGGTTCCTCCGCCCCCTTTGGACATCGAGGGGGCCCCGGCGTATGCAGTTAGAGCCATACTGGACTCGAGGAGTCTAGCGAGGGGCCTTCAGTACCTCGTGGAGTGGGAGGGGTACGGTCCGGAGGAGAGATGCTGGTGCCGGTGGAGGACGTATTGGACCTGTCGATGCTGCAGGAGTTCCCCTGTCTCCATCCGGGTCGTCCCCGAGGCCGGTGTCGGCGCGCGGCTCAAGGGGGGTTCCTGTCACGACTTCCTCCGAAGTCGGTCCCTCTCCTTGTTCGGGCAGCGCTCGGCGTCACTGGTATTCTAGCCACCGCCGATCCACTTTTCATTTTCCATTTGTTTTGTCTTTGTTTTTTTCACACCTGGTTTCAATTCCCCCATTACAGATTCAGTATTTAACCCTCTGTTTCACACATGCATACGTATCTGATGGCTGGTATTTTGTTGCCGGGCTTTGTATGAATGCCAGTTTATTCGTGGTACCGGTATATTTCACGGACCGTTGTATTGTTTCTATACTGGTGTTTTTTCGTGTATTAAATACCTTGTCCACGCATCTCAACTCTCCTGTGTCTGACTCCTTTTCACCAGTTACCCAAAGCCTTGACAGGAACATGAGCTCAAACAGTAGACATTTGAGGTGCCGGTTCTCTGCTCCAGTGAGCTCCTGTCCAAGTCAAGCACTGATCTCATTTCAATGGATCAGGTAGCTAAGCATTGACAACAAAACATTCATATCACAAAGTACACACTTTAAAATTTGTCTACACAAAGTAAGTGCACTTAAACTAAAGTCGATTTCCCCAATTCACATAAATGGCAAAAAAAACATTTAGTACAAGTTTAGTTTTAACCTGGTCTTCAGGTATTGTATTTTCTGTTCACACCATAGTAACATTTATAGATAAAGATAGAAACAACTGAAGGTGTCTCAATATTAGTACACATGTAGAAAACTGATGATCATTACATTAAGCTTCAAAACTGGAGTGTGACCATGAAATTGTCTCTCTGCACCAGCACTGAAGTCTGTTGGAGCAGACAGAGTGGACAGCTCCATTTTACCAGCTCGTGAATTTGACACAAAATGAATAACATGCTAAACAAACTCAGAAAGCTCAAATACTTGTATTCTTTATTAAAACTACATTGAGGAAATTATGTACATTTATTCAGACAAACCAAAAGCTTCTAGCTATGTGACTTGTAAAATAGTTGATCACAATCACTCGGTTCCACACAAAAATAAAACATCAAACCTTTACCAAACGTGATAATACCTTAACGGGATTACAACCCTAAAAAGTTAACGGGATCGATATGACAACAGCGGAATGGATCCCAGCCTGCGACCCAAAACAACGACGTCGTAAAAGAGGCAAACGAAGCGGTATTCTGGTCAGGCTCCGGAGATGGGTACATCGCACACCACTACCTAGCATATTACTCGCCAATGTCCAGTCTCTTGACAACAAGGTTGATGAAATCCGAGCAAAGGTAGCATTCCAGAGAGACATCAGAGACTGTAGCGTTTTTTGCTACGCGGAAACATGGCTCACTCGAGAGACGCTAACGGAATCGGTGCAGCCAGCTGGTGTCTTCACGCATCGCGCCGACAGAAACAAACATCTTTCTGGAAAGAAGAGGGGCGGTGGCGTATGCCTTATGATTAACGAGACGTGGTGTGATCACAACAACATACAGGAACTCAAGTCCTTCTGTTCACCTGACTAATCGCTGCAGCTGTTCATGGTCCATGGGTAAATAGCCCACCCAATTTACCTACCTCATCCCCATACTGTTTTTATTTATTTACTTTTTTGCTCTTTTGCCCACCAGTATCTCTACCTGCACATGACCATCTGATAATTTTTCACTCCAGTGTTAATCTGCAAAATTGTAATTATTCGCCTACCTCCTCATGCCTTTTGCACACAATGTATATAGACAATTTTTTTCCTACTGTGTTATTGACTCTGTTGCTGTCTGTTCACACTGCTATGCTTTATCTTGGCCAGGTCGCAGTTGTAAATGAGAACTTGTTCTCAACTAGCCTACCTGGTTAAATAAAGGTGAAATAAAAAAATAAAAAAATAAAATGAGAATTCCTCACAATCAAATGCCGACCGCATTATCTACCAAAGGGAATTCTCTTTGATTATAATCACAGCCGTATATATTCCCCCCCAAGCAGACACATCGATGTCCCTGAACAAACTTTATTTGACTCTTTGCAAACTTGAAACCACATATCCTGAGGCTGCATTCATTGTAGATGGGGATTTTAACAAGGCTAATCTGAAAACAAGACTCCCTAAATTGTATCAGCATATCGATTGCGCAACCAGGGCTGGTAAAACCTTGGATCATTGCTATTCTAACTTCCGCGACGCATACAAGGCCCTCTCCTGCCCTCCTTTCGGGAAAAACTGACCACGGCTCCATTTTGTTGCTCCCTGCCTACAGACAGAAACTAAAACAAGAAGCTGCCGCGCTCAGGTCTGTTCAACGCTGGTCCGACCAATCTGATTCCACGCTTCAAGACTGCTTCGATCACGTGGACTGGGATATGTTCTGCATTGCTTCCTACAACAACATTGACGAATACGCTGATTCGGTGAGCGAGTATATTAGAAAGTGCATTGACGATGTCGTTCCCATAGCAACGGTTAAAACATTCCCAAACCAGAAACCATGGATTGATGGCAGCATCCGCGTGAAACTGAAAGCACAAACCACTGCTTTTAACCAGGGCAAGGTGACCGGAAACATGACCGAATACAATCAGTGTAGCTATTCCCTCCGCAAGGCAATCAAACAAGCTAAGCGTCAGTATAGAGACAAAGTAGAGTCACAATTCAACGGCTCAGACACAAGAGGTATGTGGCAGGGTCTACAGTCAATCACGGATTACAAAAAGAAAACCAGCCCCGTCACAGACCAGGATGTCTTGCTCCCCGACAGACTAAATCACTTTTTTGCCCGCTTTGAGGACAATACAGTGCCACTGACACGGCCCGCAACCAAAACCTGCGGACACTCCTTCACTGCAGCCGATGTGAGTAAAACATTTAAACGTGTTAACCCTCGCAAGGCTGCAGGCCCAGACGGCATCCCCAGCCGCGTCCTCAGAGCATGCGCAGACCAGCTGGCTGGTGTGTTTACGGACATATTCAATCCATCCTTATCCCAGTCTGCTGTTCCCACATGCTTCAAGAGGGTCACCATTGTCCCGGTTCCCAAGAAAGCTAAGGTAACTGAGCTAAACGACTATCGCCCCGTAGCACTCACTTCCGTCATCATGAAGTGCTTTGAGAGACTAGTCAAGGACCATATCACCTCCACCCTACCTGACACCCTAGATCCACTCCAATTTGCTTACCGCCCAAATAGGTCCAAATAGGCCCTAACCCATCTGGACAAGAGGAATACCTATGTGAGAATGCTGTTCATCGACTTCAGCTCAGCATTTAACACCATAGTACCCTCCAAACTCACCATCAAGCTCGAGACCCTGGGTCTCGACCCCGCCCTGTGCAACTGGGTACTGGACTTCCTGATGGGCCGCCCCCAGGTGGTGAGGGTAGGTAACAACATCTCCACCCCGCTGATCCTCAACACTTGGGCCCCTCAAGGGTGCGTTCTGAGCCCTCTCCTGTACTCCCTGTTCACCCACGACTGCGTGGCCATGCACGCCTCCAACTCAATCATCAAGTTTGCGGACGACACTACAGTGGTAGGCTTGATTACCAACAACAACGAGACGGCCTACAGGGAGGAGGTGAGGGCCCTCGGAGTGTGGTGTCAGGAAAATAACCTCACACTAAACATCAACAAAACAAAGGAGATGATTGTGGACTTCAGGAAACAGCAGAGGGAGCACCCTCCTATCCACATCGATGGGACAGTAGTGGAGAGGGTAGTAAGTTAAGATCCTCAGCGTACACATCACAGACAAACTGAATTGGTCCACCCACACAGACAGCGTCGTGAAGAAGGCGCAGCAGCGCCTCTTCAACCTCAGGAAGCTGAAGAAATTCGGCTTGTCACCAAAAGCACTCACAAACTTCGACAGATGCACAATCGAGAGCATCCTGTCGGGCTGTATCACCGCCTGGTACGGCAACTGCTCAGCCCACAACCATAAGGCTCTCCAGAGGGTCGTGAGGTCTGCACAACGCATCACCTGGGGCAAACTACCAGCCCTCCAGGACACCTACACCACCCGATGTCACAGGGAGGCCATAAAGATCATCAAGGACAACAACCACCCGAGCCACTGCCTGTTCACCCCGCTATCATCCAGAAGGCGAGGTCAGTTCAGGTGCATCAAAGCAGGGACTGAGAGACTGAAAAACAGCTTCTATTTCAAGGCCATCAGACTGTTAAACAACCACCACTAACATCGAGTGGCTGCTGCCAACACACTGACTCAACTCCAGCCACTTTAATAATGGGAATTGATGGAAATGTATGTAAAATATATCACTAGCCACTTTAAACAATGCTTCTTAATATAATGTTTACATACCCTACATTACTCATCTCATATGTATATGTACAGTGGGGCAAAAAAGTATTTAGTCAGCCACCAATTGTGCAAGTTCTCCCACTTAAAAAGATGAGGCCTGTAATTTATCCTAGTTACACTTCAACTATGACAGACAAAATGAGAAGAAAAAAAATCACATTGTAAGATTTTTAATGAATTTATTTGCAAATGATTTTGAAATTTGACCCTAATAACCCAGACCTGTATGTTCAAGGCACCTTGTATCATTGCCTGGAGGAATGTGCTGAGATACAAATGTTTTGGAGCTCAGTACTGCGCTATATCTCTGAGATGACCTCTACCCCAATACCATTAATCCATAAACTATGCCTCCTAAATCTTTACCCAGAGAATATCTCTTTACATAGGAGAGAAAATAAAAATGGTTGACCTCTGTCTATTACAAGCTAGACGTTCAATTGCTCTCCACTGGAAGTATGTCAGTTCCCCCTCACTTGGTCATTGGTTAAAATAATTCACGTCAAGCCTGGTTTTTGAAAAATGTACTTATATAGTGAAGAAGAAAGCCCCAGAGTTTCATTATATTTGGGATCTGTTTAATGAGTTTTTGCAAACTGATGATATTGTAGAAGCATTGGAACTGTAAATCTGTATATTCTCTATATTTTATGTGAATATTGGCTCTAGTCGAAGCGTAATCTGCATTATCTACAACTGTATATTATATAGAACTATTCTAAAAGTATCTCAAGGTTCGTTTCATAGAACTTTAAAACACTGGCAGTTTGTCTACTTCACCTCTTTAGTCTCCTCTCTGGTGCTGGTGTCAAACCATGCAAGTCTCAGTAGCATGAAATAACATCTACCTTCTGATTGAAACAGTTCTACTGCAACTTTTCATATACAGTGGGAAGTTGGAATGAACAACAAACTTAGTTCGATAGAACCTGCTCTTACCATGATTAACAGATTCCCCAATCTTCTCCTCTTCTTCATCTTTAATGTTGACATTCAGCTCCATTGTTTGACTGCAGTCTTCCAGCTTCACTGATGCCATCTCTGGATCCTACTGTAAAAACTGGGCTCTACTGTCACAATCAGGACCCAGTGACTGTGGGTTTGGACTCAGTGTGGAAGGAGAGAGGAGGCCTGCGTTTGTCCTCACTGTTGATGTTACTGGCCTCATACCAGAGTCGGCAAGTAGTAGAAGAGAAACGGACACAAAAGTTATTGTCTTGACAGTTCTGGCACTTACTTTACTCTCTATTAAATATATAATATTTTTTCTTGTTCAATTACCTAATTCAGTGCTGGACTTAGTTGTGTAATTCAGTGCTGAAATAGTTGCCGATACTCATTGTGTGCTGGTACTGTTTATATTTAGGTGCAGGAGCTTCATAATACATTTGAGCTAAAACTTAACCTGTAGTAGATAAATGCATAAATCACTCAAAAACTATTTAGTACAAGGTTACAGTTTGTTTTAGGCAGCACGATGTGCTATTTTTGGTTGGTTAGTTTCATTTTCCTGAATAACCTTGTATTCACTGTATTACTTCAAAAACACAACACAGTTGTGCAACCACAAAATGTGTGGAAGGAGAGAGGCAGCTTGGGTTTGTCCTCACTGTTGATGTTACCGGCCTCAGACTTAATCTGAGTCAGCCAGTAGTAATAAAGAGAAAGACACAAAAGTTATTGTCTTGACAGTTCTGGCACTTAATTTATTAATTTATTATCTAAAAATATTGTTTATATTTAGCCGCAGGAGTGCCACAATACTGTTGAGCTAATATTCTAAGAGGAACAGGAGTTCAAACAGTAGAAATTTGAGGTGACGGTACTCAGCTTCGGTGAGCTCCTGTCCAAGTCAAGCACTGATCTCATTTCAATAGATCTGGTAGCTAAGCATTGACAACAAAACATTAATTAATTCACATTAGACAAAGTATATACTTTAAAATTAGACTACACAACTTAAACGCACTTAATCTATAGTAGATATCCCCTATACACATAAACGCATAAATGACCCAAAAAACATTTTGTACAAGATATGGTTGTAGGCAGCACTATGTACCATTTTCCTGAATAACCTTGTCTTCACTGTATTATTCCAGTCAAAAACCAAAAGTATTTCCGTTCACACCA
Organism: Oncorhynchus kisutch; assembly: GCF_002021735.2. NCBI lineage: Eukaryota > Metazoa > Chordata > Actinopteri > Salmoniformes > Salmonidae > Oncorhynchus > Oncorhynchus kisutch. The sequence continues at coordinate 62,350 of NW_022265995.1, read as the reverse complement.
TAGTAACATGTATAGATAGACAGATACAACTGAATGTCTCTGAATACTAGTTCACATGTAGAAAACTGATCATCATTACATTTAGCTCCAAAACAGTAGCGCAACCGTAAAATTGTCTCTCTTGCTGCACCCTCACTGCCTGCACTGATGTGCGTTAATGCAGACCGAGGGGGAACCGCCATTTTACCACCTCGTGAAATTTTACACAAAACCAAAAACGACACGTAAAACGAACCCAGAAATCTCAAATAAATGTATCCTTTATGAAATTAAGTTGACAAAATGAGATAACGTTACATACACTCAGAGACTAACTTTAACCCAAAGTCTCTGTGACTTGTAAACAAGTTATCACGTTCACTCACGCTGTTTGACACCAAAATAGCACATAAAACCTTCACCAAACGAGATAATACCTTGACGTATTTGTTACCTAGCATGTTATTACATGTTCTTTAGATATTAGAACGTGCTATTACATACCAGTAGTAATATATTAGAAACGGACACAGAAGTTATCGTCTCGGCTGCACAATTCTGACGTATCCTTTATTCTGAAGAATGATGCGCGCCTGCGCGGAACTTCCTGTTCCCCCACTACCAGTTTCTAAACCAAGAGACGTAAAAACGCGAGACTTCAGAGAAGGCTTGCGAAGCAGACCAAGCCGGGGTTTGAGAAGTCAATGAGAGAAGTGTACAATTTTGATACTTTTGCTGCGGCTAATGGGGATCCTAATAAATACCAAAAAGATTCTGTCGTCACACAGTTGATACATGGCCATTATTTTATCAATTTCATAACTGCAGTGGCTTATTCACTATAGCTCACACTGCATATCATATGTATCCTAGCATCACTAGTGGTTAGAGCGTTGGGCTAGTAGCTGAAAAGTTGCTGGATCGAATCCACGAGCTGACAAGGCTAAAATCTGTCGTTCTGCCCCTGCACAATGCAGGTAACCCACTGTTCCTTAGTAGGCCGTCATTGAGGTCATTTTTAAAAAATCGCATGAGAAGCCAGACCGATTCAAAGCCATGTAATTAATACTATTTTGATTGATTGTCACAGAAACGAAAATAGATATAAAAGTCTAGCATAAAATCTATCAAATATCATTTAAACATTTAAATACCCAATTCACAGAAACATCAAACTATGTATGATTCATTCTGTAAATGTCTAGTAGACTTTTACAACCTTTGCTTTGAGTAGAAATCCCCGTTTTGATTTGATAGAAATACAGAAAATCTCAAATATTGCATTTAAAGATGAAGAAATCAACTCATTCAGTGATTGTTTCTTGAAAAAAGTGAGAATATGCATTTATTTAAATTACCTTAAAATAAATGTTAATTTCAAGTGCAATGTAACGGCGTTCTTCGTTTGTCGAAAGAGAGTCGGACCGAAATGCAGCGTGGTGGTTACTCATGTTCTTTAATGAAGAAAACGGCGATACATGAAATAACTTATAAATACAAAAACAACAAACGGAACGTGAAACTTATTACAGCCTATCTGGTGAACACTACACAGAGACAGGAACAATCACCCACGAAATACAAAGCGAAACCCAGGCTACCTAAATACGGTTCCCAATCAGAGGCAACGAGAATCACCTGACTCCAGATTGAGAACCGCCTCAGGCAGCCAAGCCTAACTAGACACACCCCTAATCATAGCAATCCCAAATCCTATAAAACCCCAATACGAAACCAAACACCTAACCCATGTCACACCCTGGCCTGACCAAAATATATAACGAAAACACAAAACGCTATGACCAAGGCGTGACATGCAATTTGTTCTATATGAAGTTAGACAATGTTTACAAAATCAAATCAAATCAAATTTTATTTGTCACATACACATGGTTAGCAGATGTTAATGCGAGTGTAGCGAAATGCTTGTGCTTCTAGTTCCGACAATGCAGTAATAACGAACAAGTAATCTAACTAACAATTCCAAAAAAAAACTACTGTCTTATACACAGTGTAAGGGGATAAGGAATATGTACATAAGGATATATGAATGAGTGATGGTACAAAGCAGCATAGGCAAGATACAGTAGATGATATCGAGTACAGTATAACATATGAGATGAGTATGTAAACAAAGTGGCATAGTTAGTGGCTAGTGATACATGTATTACATAAGGATGCAGTCGATGATATAGAGTACAGTATATACATATGCATATGAGATGAATAATGTAGGGTAAGTAACATTATATAAGGTAGCATTGTTTAAAGTGGCTAGTGATATATTTACATAATTTCCCATCAATTCCCATTATTAAAGTGGCTAGAGTTGAGTCAGTGTCATTGACAGTGTGTTGGCAGCAGCCACTCAATGTTAGTGGTGGCTGTTTAACAGTCTGATGGCCTTGAGATAGAAGCTGTTTTTCAGTCTCTCGGTCCCAGCTTTGATGCACCTGTACTGACCTCGCCTTCTGGATGACAGCGGGGTGAACAGGCAGTGGCTCGGGTGGTTGATGTCCTTGATGATCTTTATGGCCTTCCTGTAGCATCGGGTGGTGTAGGTGTCCTGGAGGGCAGGTAGTTTGCCCCCGGTGATGCGTTGTGCAGACCTCACTACCCTCTGGATAGCCTTACGGTTGAGGGCGGTGCAGTTGCCATACCAGGCGGTGATACACCCCGCCAGGATGCTCTCGATTGTGCATCTGTAGAAGTTTGTGAGTGCTTTTGGTGACAAGCCGAATTTCTTCAGCCTCCTGATGCTGTCTGTGTGAGTGGACCAATTCAGTTTGTCTGTGATGTGTATGCCAAGGAACTTAAAACTTGCTACCCTCTCCACTACTGTTCCATCGATGTGGATAGGGGGGTGTTCCCTCTGCTGTTTCCTGAAGTCCACAATCATCTCCTTAGTTTTGTTGACGTTGAGTGTGAGGTTATTTTCCTGACACCACACTCCGAGGGCCCTCACCTCCTCCCTGTAGGCCGTCTCGTCGTTGTTGGTAATCAAGCCTACCACTGTTGTGTCGTCCGCAAACTTGATGATTGAGTTGGAGGCGTGCGTGGCCACGCAGTCGTGGGTAAACAGGGAGTACAGGAGAGGGCTCAGAACGCACCCTTGTGGGGCCCCAGTGTTGAGGATCAGAGGGGTGGAGATGTTGTTGCCTACCCTCACCACCTGGGGGCGGCCCGTCAGGAAGTCCAGTACCCAGTTGCACAGGGCGGGGTCGAGACCCAGGGTCTCGAGCTTGATGACGAGCTTGGAGGGTACTATGGTGTTGAATGCCGAGCTGTAGTCGATGAACAGCATTCTCACATAGGTATTCCTCTTGTCCAGATGGGTTAGGGCAGTGTGCAGTGTGGTTGAGATTGCATCGTCTGTGGACCTATTTGGGCGGTAAGCAAATTGGAGTGGGTCTAGGGTGTCAGGTAGGGTGGAGGTGATATGGTCCTTGACTAGTCTCTCAAAGCACTTCATGATGACGGATGTGAGTGCTACGGGGCGGTAGTCGTTTAGCTCAGTTACCTTAGCTTTCTTGGGAACAGGAACAATGGTGGCCCTCTTGAAGCATGTGGGAACAGCAGACTGGTATAGGGATTGATTGAATATGTCCGTAAACACACCGGCCAGCTGGTCTGCGCATGCTCTGAGGGCGCGGCTGGAGATGCCGTCTGGGCCTGCAGCCTTGCGAGGGTTAACACGTTTAAATGTCTTACTCACCTCGGCTGCAGTTAAATGTCTTACTCACCTCGGCTGCAGTGAAGGAGAGACCGCATGTTTTCGTTGCAGGCCGTGTCAGTGGCACAGTATTGTCCTCAAAGCGGGCAAAAAAGTTATTTAGTCTGCCTGGGAGCAAGACATCCTGGTCCGTGACTGGGCTGGATTTCTTCCTGTAGTCCGTGATTGACTGTAGACCCTGCCACATGCCTCTCATAAAGTTGTACAATGTTTACAATCTTAAATCGTATGCCAAATCAATGTTTGCATTTTTAGTGCAACAGGTCCACATTTTAAAGTAGTTACAAGGAACAACAGTCATTTATTTATACGTCTCTAATTTAACAGAAAAATAGGCCCCTTACAATAATGTTCTATTTTGGCTTTGTTGAAGTCCTTCATTGTCATCCCCAGACAAGCTAAATGAAACCATCTCTGGCACACAGAGCGTTCTATCTGCAGTATTAAAAACATAAAACTGGGTTATGTTGATTTACATGTAAACAACAGTTCTGGAATACCCAAATTCTGTTACATGTTTTTGCAATTAGGAACCATTTCAAATTGAAATGAATTTTTGTTCAATTGCTAAATTGACTTTAAATGACATGCATTTGACCAGAACCCTGATAGAAGCACACTTAACTGAGATGTTCATCATAGTTGAGTATTCAGCCAATATAAATCTTATAGTAGAAAAGGCACACATTTGCAAAAAACGTATAAAACATTACAATAATGGCATCTTATAGATTTGAAATATTTCTATCAAATCAAAACTGGAATTTATATTAAAAACAAAGGTTGTAAAAATATGCTAGACATTTATAGAATAAATCATATCTAGTTTGATGATTATGTGACAAAGGTTGAATTAGTTATTGATTTAAACAGCTTTACATTGCATTTAAGATTTATATATTTCTATTAAATCAAAACTGGATTTTTTTATTCAAAACGAAGGTTGTAAAAGTATCCTAGACATTTAAAGAATAAACCATATCTATTTTTATATTTCTGTGACAATCAATGAATTAGTTACAGATTTGTACAATTATTAAGGGCTTTTTGCAAATGTCTGCTTAATGTCTACTTAATGTCCGAATGTGTGAATATAAAAGCAACTTTACCTCGGGAGTAGGCAGATTATCTTCTTCAAACAACAGTAAAACTGATTGACTTTCTTCCTTCTATCCATCTACTACACGGTTTAGTGCTCCAACCACTCCTGGAATCTTCTGCTCAAGACGATGAACCTCAATATATAACAAAACCCCAGATATAACACCCTTTAATCACTGCCCTGCTCCGAAAAACACAATGCTTTCTCCTTCTGCTCTTCTGAGATGCATGAAATCAATACACAACCACTACTGGTCACTCTGACTGACTACCTTTCCTAATGGCTCCTTCACCATCTTCCTGGCCTCAAATGATCTCCCCAAAATACAGAATTGTTGATGAATTGCGCTCCAAAAGAAACCGATGTTTGTTTACAATATCACACCGGAATGTATTACAATGTATAACCGTCATGCCTCAAAACTGGGAGAAAGAAGCAAGTCATACACCCGCCATTTGTTCCTCAAGTCCGTAACACAACGACACGCGGATAATTGTGAGCATCAACAGCCTACTAGGGTCATGTCCCTCTGGCCAGGATAAACAAAGCGGCAATGTTGTGTATTGTATATTTTCGTAGCTGAATCAGAATTAGTTAGGTAACATAGATGTTCTATTTACTTTATACTTGTCATTAGAATGTTTTCTTTTGGACTATACTGTTGGCAGTTGCATTTTCCTATCTCCTCTAGGGAAAAGTCACTTGGGGCCCAGAGAGGGGAGATGTCAGGCTTGTCTTTTACATGTCTGGTAATAGGCAGAATATCCGAAAGGGAGAATTCAGGTTTGAACATTGTCTTCATCATGAATTTATCTGTGAAACCATGTGAAGGGCTCCACAATGTCTGAATTTTGAGATAGTATATGACCTAGAGGCTCACTCCCCTCAGGGAGCTTGTCCATGGGTGGGGTGTATTTGAGATGGGAGCATCTAAAGTAGACAATTGATATATGCCATTGGATGAGGTAATGTTTTGGTAATATGAAGTACCAAGAACGAGAAGTAGAACCTCATCCAAGACACCAAACTGAACGATAATTTATAGCTAATGCTATCTGGCTATGGGATAATCCTCTTTCAAGTAAAAGGTCTTTGTGAAGTTCCTGAGATCTGTGGTTCGCCATGTGAGATGAGAGGGGTGTATCTTGGCTATAAAAGATACTAAGTATTCTTTTGTAAGCACTCTAAGAGAATTCATTTATAGACACTGAATTGATCTGAGAGTCAAAGGGCTATGGTGAAGCTCATATAATTAAAGATGTTTAAAATATAACTCTGACCTGTGTGTGGTTTGTAAACTCATCATTTAGTAATACAGGAAATTACCACGACAAAATACAATATTTAACTAAAAGGTTTATTTCATTTAATTATACACATCAGAAAAAAGTGGCTGCCCAGCATGAATTCATGTACAAACATTTTTCATTGCATTCTTGTCATTTAGCAGATGTTTTTATCCAGAGAGACTTACAGGACAAATAAGAGTTAATTGACTTGCTCAAGGGCACAATGACAGATTTTTCACCTAGTCGGCTCAGGATTCAAACCAGCAACCTTTCAGTTACTGGCCCAACACTCTTAACCGCTAGGCTACCTGCTGCCAGATCAATTAACTTCAATACAGTTATTCAAATACATTCATCATCAATGACTAAAATAATGAATCTAGTATTAAAAGACAAATTAATAAAAACACAAGTATTCGATTCATAGCCTGTTTATCATTAAACAAAAGTTGTTTAGTAATATAAAAGAATCCACCCAAACTAATGCTGAAAACTTATCACCACAACATCTTTATCTGATATACACAAAACATTAGGAATGGCTTCCTAATATTGAGTTATACCTCCGTTTGTCCTCAGAACAGCCTCAATAGTCGGGGTATGGACTCTCCAAGGTGTTGAGAACGTTCCACAGGGATGCTGGCCCATGTTGACTCCAATGCTTCCCACAATTGTGTCAAGTTGGCTGGGAGTGGATCTACTCTGAATAGCTCCTTCCATGTCCTCCCACAGATGCACAATTGGATTGAGATCTGGTGACTCAGCAGGCCACTGCAGTAAGCTGAATTCCCTGTCATGTTCTTGGAATCATTCCTGGCCACCATGAAGGGATGCACCTGATTGGCAATGATTTTTACACAAACGTTGCTCCACTTTTATCAAGGGGCCCAATATGTGGCATGAAAACACACCATCATACCACCACCACCAGCCTGCAATGTTGTACTCGTGGTTTCCTCCCATGTCCTCCCACAGATGCACAATTGGATTGAGATCTGGTGACTCAGCAGGCCACTGCAGTAAGCTGAATTCCCTGTCATGTTCTTGGAATCATTCCTGGCCACCATGAAGGGATGCACCTGATTGGCAATGATTTTTACACAAACGTTGCTCCACTTTTATCAAGGGGCCCAATATGTGGCATGAAAACACACCATCATACCACCACCACCAGCCTGCAATGTTGTACTCGTGGTTTCCTCCCATCAGCGTGAAACAGCAGGAACAGGGATTCATCAGACCAGGCAATGTTTTTAAAATTCTCCAGTGTTTTCATTCCTTAGCCCACTGCAACTGCAGTATCTTGTTTTCTACTGAAAGCTAATGGGGATCCAAAATAAATACAACAACAACAACTACAGTGGGGCAAAAAAGTATTTAGTCAGCCACCAATTGTGCAAGTTCTCCCACTTAAAAAGATGAGAGGCCTGTAATGTTCATCATAGGTACACTTAAACTATGATAGACAAAATGATTTTTTAAAAACCAGAAAATCACATTGTAGGATTTTTTATGAATTTATTTGCATATTATGGTGGAAAATAAGTATTTGGTCAATAACAAAAGTTTATCTCAATACTTTGTTATATACCCTTTGTTGGCAATGACAGAGGTCAAATGTTTTCTGTAAGTCTTCACGAGGTTTTCACACACTGTTGCTGGTATTTTGGCCCATTCCTCCATGCAGATCTCCTCTAGAGCAGTGATGTTTTGGGGCTGTTGCTGGGCAACACAGACTTTCAACTCCCTCCAAAGATTTTCTATGGGGTTGAGATCTGGAGACTGGCTAGGCCACTCCGGGACCTCGAAATGCTTCTTACGAAGCCACTCTTTCGTTGCCCGGGCGGTGTGTTTGGGATCATTGTCATGCTGAAAGACCCAGCCACGTTTAATCTTCAATGCCCTTGCTGATGGTAGGCTTTGTTACTTTGGTCCCAGCTCTCTGCAGGTCATTCACTAGGTCCCCCCGTGTGGTTCTGGGATTTTTGCTCACCGTTCTTGTGATCATTTTTACCCCACGGGGTGAGATCTTGCATGGAGCCCCAGATCGAGGGAGATTATCAGTGGTCTTGTATGTCTTCCATTTCCTAATAATTGCTCCCAGTTGATTTCTTCAAACCAAGCTGCTTAACCTATTGCAGATTGTCTTCACAGCCTGGTGCAGGTCTACAATTTTGTTTCTGGTGTCCTTTGACAGCTCTTTGGTCCTGGCCATAGTGGAGTTTGGAGTGTGACTGTTTGAGGTTGTGGACAGGTGTCTTTTATACTGATAACAAGTTCAAACAGGTGCCATTAATACAGGTAACGAGTGGAAGACAGAGGAGCCTCTTAAAGAAGAAGTTACAGGTCTGTGAGAGCCAGAAATCTTGTTTGTTTGTAGGAGGTGACCAAATACTTATTTTCCACCATAATCTGCAAATAAATTCCCCAAAAAAATCCTACAATGTGATTTTCTGGATTTTTTTTCTTTAATTTTGTCTGTCATAGTTGAAGTGTACCTATGATGAACATTACAGGCCTCTCTCATATTTTTAAGTGGGAGAACTTGCACAATTGGTGGCTGACTAAATACTTTTTTTGCCCCACTGTATATCATTAAGGATTATAGTTTTCACCTGGGTTCACCTGGTCAATCTATGTCATGAAAAGAGCAGGTGTCCTTAATGTTTTGCAAAATCAGTGTGTTGTGTCTACTAGCTCATTCCCACAGAAACCTGCAGAGGGAAGCAGTACCACCCAGTCACCCATCAGACTCCATTGTGAGATGTCTCACAGAGGATATTCAACCCTAAAAGCAAATTCAAGGTAATCTCAATATCTTTACAGTAGAAGCTAACAAAACACAACAAAACTGACAAGGTGCACACTGATCAGTAAAGAGAGGCTAACATTCTATAACACTCCCTTTCCTCTGCATTGTTCTCTCACAGTGAGAAACTATAGGATTACAATAGTGTTCTACACTTTCTTCATTTGATCCAATTCAACGTTGCCAATTATTTAATGACATGATAATTAAGTGGAGTGTCTATTCTTAGCTGGTCTGAGAAAACTGATGAGGTTTCTCTCCTTTATGTGTACATTGGTGTCTTTTTAATTGGCCCAATCTGTAGAATCTCTTCCCACAGTCAGTGCAGTGATAAGGCTTCTCTCAAGTGTGTAGCCGTTGGTGTGTTTTCCCAATTGGGAAAAACTCTTGCCACATTGAGAGCAGAAGTAAGGCTTCTCTCCTTTGTCTTTTCTCTAATGACCTTTAAGCTCAGCTGGTGTTTTAACATTTCCTACAGTCAGATCAGTGGTAAGGCTCCACTCATGTTTCCCTTGGTGTCTTTTGAAATGGCACATTCAAGAGAAACACAGAGCAGGAGTAACGCTTCTCTCCTGTGTGTACATGTTCAGGTCATTTTAAGGTGTCCGGACGAGAGAATCTTGCCCCACAGTCAGAAAAGGAGTAAGGCTTCTTTCTTTTGTGTATACATTCATGGCTTATTAAGTATCCCAGGTGAGAGAATCTCTTTCCACAGTCAGAGCAGGGGTAAGGCTTCTCTCGTTTGTGTATATGTCCATGTTTTTTTAAGTGGCCCAGTGTAGAGAAACTCGCCCCACATTCAGAGCAGTAGTAAGGCTTCTCTCCTGTGTGTGTTCTCTGATGAATTTTTAGTGATGTTTATGTTTTGAAGCATTTTCCACATTCAGAACATGAGTAAGGCTTCTCTCCTGTGTGTATACGTTCATGTTGTTTTAAGGTACCCATTAGAGAGAACCTATTTCCACAGTCAGAGCAGGAGTAAGGCTTCTCTCCTGTGTGTGTTCTCTGGTGACGTTTTAGTGATGTTGATCTTTTGAAGCTTTTTCCACATTCAGAGCAGGAGTAAGGCTTCTCTCCTGTGTGTGTTCTCAGATGAATTTTTAGTGATGTTGATGTTTTGAAGCATTTTTCACATTCAGAGCAGGAGTAAGGCTTCTCTCCTGTGTGTTTTGTCTGATGAATTTTTAGTGCAGTTGATCTTTTGAAGCATTTTCCACATTCAGAGCAGGAGTAAGGCTTCTCTGTGTGTATACGTTCATGTCTTTTTAAGGTGCACGGTCGAGAGAAACTCTTTCCACAGTCAGAGCAGGAGTAAGGCTTCTCTCCTTTGTGTATACGTTCATGTTGTTTTAAGTATCCCAGGTAAGAGAATCTCTTTCCACAGTCAGAGCAGGAGTAAGGCTTCTCTCCTGTGTGTGTTCTCTGATGAATTTTTAGTGATGTTGATGCTTTGAAGCATTTTGCACATTCAGAGCAGGAGTAAGGCTTCTCTCCTGTGTGTGTTCTCTGATGAATTTTTAGCGCAGTTGATCTTTTGAAGCATTTTCCACATTCAGAGCAGGAGTAAGGCTTCTCTGTGTGTATACGTTCATGTTTTTTTAAGTGGACCAGTGAAGAGAAACTCGCCCCACATTCAGAGCAGGAGTAAGGCTTCTCTCCTTTGTGTATATGTTCATGTTTTTTTAAGTGGACCAGTGAAGAGAAACTCGCCCCACATTCAGAGCAGGAGTAAGGCTTCTCTCCTGTGTGTGTTCTCTGATGAATTTTTTGTGATGTTGATGTTTTGAAGCATTTTCCACATTCAGAACAGGAGTAAGGCTTCTCTCCTGTGTGTGTTCTCTGATGAATTTTTAGTGATGTTGATGTTTTGAAGCATTTTCCACAGTCAGAGCAGGAGTAAGGCTTCTCTCCTGTGTGTGTTCTCTGGTGACGTTTTAGTGATGTTGATGTTTTGAAGCATTTTCCACATTCAGAGCAGGAGTAAGGCTTCTCTCCTGTGTGTATACGTTCATGTTGTTTTAAGGTACCCATTAGAGAGAACCTATTTCCACAGTCAGAGCAGGAGTAAGGCTTCTCTCCTGTGTGTGTTCTCTGGTGAATTTTTAGTGATTTTGATGTTTTGAAGCATTTTGCACATTCAGAGCAGGAGTAAGGCTTCTCTCCTGTGTGTGTTCTCTGATGAATTTTTTGTGATGTTGATGTTTTGAAGCATTTTGCACATTCAGAGCAGGAGTAAGGCTTCTCTCCTGTGTGTTTTGTCTGATGAATTTTTAGTGCAGTTGATCTTTTGAAGCATTTTCCACATTCAGAGCAGGAGTAAGGCTTCTCTGTGTGTATACGTTCATGTCTTTTTAAGGTGCACGGTCGAGAGAAACTCTTTCCACAGTCAGAGCAGGAGTAAGGCTTCTCTCCTTTGTGTATACGTTCATGTTGTTTTAAGTATCCCAGGTAAGAGAATCTCTTTCCACAGTCAGAGCAGGAGTAAGGCTTCTCTCCTTTGTGTATACGTTCATGTTGTTTTAAGTATCCCAGGTAAGAGAATCTCTTTCCACAGTCAGAGCAGGAGTAAGGCTTCTCTCCTTTGTGTATACGTTCATGTTGTTTTAAGTTTCCCAGGTGAGAGAATCTCTTTCCACAGTCAGAGCAGGAGTAAGGCTTCTCTCCTGTGTGTTTTGTCAGATGAATTTTTAGTGCAGTTGATCTTTTGAAGCATTTTCCACATTCAGAGCAGGAGTAAGGCTTCTCTCCTGTGTGTGTTCTCTGATGAACTTTTAGTTCAGTTGATGTTTTGAAGCATTTTCCACATTCAGAGCAGGAGTAAGGCTTCTCTCCTGTGTGTGTTCTCTGATGAACTTTTAGTTCAGTTGATGTTTTGAAGCATTTTCCACATTCAGAACATGAGTAAGGCTTCTCTCCTGTGTGTATTTTTAGGTGTATTTTTAGCTTTGATAGAATTGGGAAAATCTCCTCACAATGTGGGCAGTGGTGAGACATCTTTGCTCTGTGATCTTCCTGCTGATGCTCTCTGGATGTAGAGAATGTCTCAACATGGTCTCCTGTGTGAACAATATCAGAACAACCAGTCAATTGGTGTGATATACATGTCAATCAAATGTATTTATGAAGCTCTTTTTACATAAGTTGTAACAAAGTCCTTTACAGAAACCAACCCGAAATCCCAAAAGAGCAAGCAATGCAGATGTAGAAGCACAGTAGCCAGGATAAACTCCCTAGAAAGCAGGAACTTTGGAAGAAATGAGAGGAAGCAGGCTCAAATGGGTGGCCAGTCCTCTTCTGTCTGTACCGGGTGACATATGTGACGTATGTATTTATATCAGTAGGCTGTACAATACAGGGGAATATAACTATTCTAAAAGTGGGTAAGAGATGAAAGCTAAAAAGGGGAGTGTCATCCTCCACTTACTATCAAAGGTTAGTAACTACACAGACTAATTTCATATCATCCTCCACTCACTATCACAAGAGTTAGTAACTACACAGACTCATTTCATAGAACTTTAAAACACTGGCAGTTTGTCTACTTCACTTCTTTAGTCTACTCTCTGATCACTCCAGATAGCCCAGTTAATAAAACAAATGCTGGCAATACTGGTGTTAAACCATGCACGTCTCAGTAGCATAAAATAACACCTACCGTCTCATTGAAACAGTTCATCATGAAACAGTTCTACTGCAACTTTTCATACACAGTGGGAAGTTGGAATGAACAACAAACTTAGTTAGTTAGAACCAGCTCTTACCATGATTAACACATTTCCCAATCTTCTCCTCCTCTTCTTCTTCATCTTTAATGTTGACATTCAGCTCCAGTGTTTGACTGCAGTCTTCCAGCTTCACTGATGCCATCTCTGGATCCTGCAGTGCAAACTGGGCCCCACTGTCACAATCAGGACCCAGTGACTGTGGGTTTGCACTCAGTGTGGAAGGAGAGAGGCAGGCTGGGTTTGTCATTACTGTTGATGTTACTGGCCTCAGACTTAATTCTAGTCCTGTAGTAACAATGAGAAACAGAAACAAATGTTATTGTCTTGACAGTTCTGGCACTTTCTTTATTCTCTAAAAATATATGATATGTTCAATTATCTAATTCAGTGCTTGACTTGGACTGAAATGGGTGCTGGTACTGTTTATATTTAGGCACAGGAGCTCCACAATACTGTTGAGCTAATATTCTATAAGAGGAACGGTCACGACTTCCGCCAAAGTCCGGTATATTGTTTCCATACAGGTGTTTTTTCGTGTATTAAATACCTCGTCCACGCATCTCAACTCTCCTGTGCCTGACTCCTTTTCACCAGTTACCCAAAGCCTTGACAGAAACACGGCAGGTGCCCCTGCAGTAGGGATTGAGGAGCGAGTCCAGCAACACGCTGCTATTCTCCAGCATCTCGGCAGCGCCATGGACTGCGTCCTGCAAACCATGGAGCGATGGAAGAGAGGAGGAGTTCCTCCAGCGTCTCCACCAGCACCACCAGTTTCAACTATAATCACCCCTCCTTCACCTGGTCCCAGTGGGATTCGGCTCGCCCTCCCGAGGGAGTATGATGGTTACGGCGGTGGGATGTCAGGGGTTCTTGCTCCAGCTAGAGATCTACCTGGCAACCGTCCACCTAGCTCCCTCAGGCCGAGAAAGCGCGGCCGCCCTCGTCTCCTGCCTCTCAGGGAAGGACCTGGAGTGGGCCAACGCCTTATGGCGGGAAGAAGAAGCCGTGTTGGACCATTTTGGGATTTCAACCGCCGCTTTCGGGCAGTCTTTGACCATCCGCCTGAGAGTAGAGTGGCGGGTGAACGTCTCATACACCTGAGGCAGAGGACGAGGAGTGCACAGGAATTCGTGTTGGACTTCCGGACCCTGGCCGCGGCATGGAACGACAGGGCCCTGATCGATCACTACATGTGCAGTCCGCGCGAGGACGTCCGTCTGGGAGTTGGCCTGCAGGGACACCACTCTCATATTCAACCAGCTGGTGGACCTGTCCATCCGACTGGATAGCGTGCTGGCTACCCGCGAACATCCAGATCGGGGTCTGTCGATTCCATCCCCCAGCACCACCACTCCGACGCCCATGGAGCTGGGAGGTGCTGCACTTAGGGCAACCGGAAGCGGGGCCATTCCATGCACCATCTGTGGCCGCAGAGGGCACACTGCCGGTCGGTGCTGGGAAGGTTCCTCTGGGAGTCGAGGCAGCAGGCAGGGCACTCTCGTGTCACCCCAGGTGAGTCGGCACCAGGCTCACCCAGAGCCACTGGTTGCTCACATGGTTTTGTTTATAAATTTTCTTGAGTTTTCACCGAATTCCCAGCATAAGGCGCTCATAGATTCAGGTGCAGCTGGGAATTTTATTGACAGATCATTTGGCCATAGTTTAGATATGCCCTTCCCTGTGCACGCCCTAGAAAGTCGACCATTAGGGTCAGGGCTAACTATGGAGGCCACCGCTCCTCTGGGCATGGTTACGCAGGAGGGTCACAAGGAGAGAATCAGTCTCTTCCTTATTGATTCTCCTGCATTTCCCGTGGTGCTGGGCCTACCCCGGTTGGCCTGTCATGAACCCACTATTTCGTGGCAACAGATCTCTCTCATGGGGTGGTCACGAAAGTGCTCGGGGAGGTGTTTAGGGGTTTCCATCGGTGCTACTATAGTGGAAAGCCTAGACCAGGTCTCTACCGTGCGCATCCCCTCTGAATATACCAATTTGGCTCTCGCCTTCTGTAAGAAGAAGGCGATTCAATTACCACCCCATCGACGGGGGGGATTGTGCGATAAATCTCCTGGTAGACACAGCACTTCCCAGGAGTCACGTGTATCCATCCCCTGTCGCAAGAGGAGACAGGGAGGAAATGGAAACATATGTTTCCGAATCTCTGGGGCAGGGGTACATTCAGCCCTCCACTTCACCTGCCTCCTTGAGTTTATTGTCATGAAGAAGAAGGATAGATGTCTGCGCCCATGTATTGACTATCGAGGCATTAACCAAATCACTGTGAGGTAGTTACCCGCTGCCTCTCATAACCAGTGCGATCGAGTCAATGCACAGGGAACACTTCTTCACAAAATTGGATCTCAGGAGCGCTTACAACCTGGTGCGTATCCGGGAGGGAGAAGAGTGGAAGACGGTGTTTAGTACCACATCAGGCCATTATGAGTACCTTGTCATGCCATACGGGTTGATGAATGCTCCATCAGTCTTCCAATCCTTTGTAGACAAGATTTTCAGGAACCTGCACGGGCAGGGTGTAGAGGTGTATATCGATGACATTCTGATTTACTCCTCTACACGCGCCAAGTATGTGTCCTTGGTGCGCAGGGTACTTGTACGACTGTTGGAGCATGACCTGTACGTCAAGGCTGAGAAATGCCTGTTCTTCCAACAGGCCGTCTCCTTCCTAGGGTATCGCATTTCCACATCAGCCACTAACCTCTCCCCCTTCCAGTGCGTACTGGGGTACCAGCCGGTTCTGGCACCTAGGCATCAGAGCCAGATTGAGGTTCCTGTGGTGGACAACTGGTTTAGGCGCTCGTAGGAGACATGGGACGCCGCTCATGTGCACCTTCAGTGGGCCGGGAGGCGTCAGAAGACTGGCGCAGGTGACTCTCGACCCTCCACCTGCCCTGCCGGAAGCTGGGCCCGCGGTTTGTGGGGCCATTCAAAGTCCTGAGGAGACTGAACGAGGTTTGTTACAGGTTACAGCTTCCCCCCGATTACCATATTAACCCCTTGTTCCATGCGTCTCTCCTCAGGCCGGTGGTGGCTGGTCCACTCCAGGAGTCTGAGGTGCGGGAGGTTCCTCCGCCCCCTTTGGACATCAAGGGGGCCCCGGCGTATGCAGTTCGAGCCATACTGGACCCCAGGAGTCTAGCGAGGGGCCTTCAGTACGTCATGGAGTGGGAGGGGTACGGTCCGGAGGAGAGATGCTGGGTGCCGGTGGAGGACTTATTGGATCTGTTGATGCTGCAGGAGTTCCCCTGTCTCCATCTGGGTCACCCTACGCCTCGTCCTCCGGGTCGTCCCCGAGGCCGGTGTCGGCGCGCGGCTCAAGGGGGGGTTACTGTCACGACTTCCTCCGAAGTCAGTCTTTCTCCTTGGGCGGCGCTCGGTGTCACCGGTATTCAAGCCATCGCCGATTCACTTTTAATTTTCCATTTGTTTTTTTCACACCTGGTTTCAATTCCCCCATTACAGATTCAGTATTTAACCCTCTGTTTCACACATGTATGTGTGCGTGTTTGTTCTATGTTGAAGACTGTATCTGACGGCTGGTATTTTGTTGCCGGGCTTTGTATCTACACCTGTTTATTCGTGGTACCGGTATATTTCACGGACCGTTGTATTGTTTCTATACCCGTGTTTTTTTGTGTAATAAATACCAGAAACAAACATCTTTCTGGTAAGAAGAGGGGCAGGGGCGTATGCCTTATGATTAACGAGACGTGGTGTGATCACAACAACATACAGGAACTCAAGTCCTTCTGTTCACCTGACTAATCGCTGCAGCTGTTCATAGTCCATCGGTAAATAGCCCACCCAATTTACCTACCTCATCCCCATACCGTTTTTATTTATTTACTTTTTTGCTCTTTTGCACACCAATATATCTCTACCTGCACATGACCATCTGATCATTTATCACTCCAGTGTTAATCTGCAAAATTGTAATTATTCACCTACCTCCTCATGCCTTTTGCACACAATGTATATAGACTCTTTTTTTCCCTACTGTGTTATTGACTTGTTAATTGTTTACTCCATGTGTAACTCTGTTGCTGTCTGTTCACACTGCTATGCTTTATCTTGGCCAGGTCGCAGTTGTATATGAGAACTTGTTCTCAACTAGCCTACCTGGTTAAATAAAGGTGTTCTCAACTAGCCTACCTGGTTAAATAAAGGTTCAATAAAAATAAAATAAAAATGGAATTCCTCACAATCAAATGTCGACCGCATTATCTACCAAGGGAGTTCTCTTCGATTATAATCACAGCTGTATATATTCCCCCCCAAGCAGACACATCGATGGCCCTGAACAAACTTTATTTGACTCTTTGCAAACTGGAAACCACATATCCTGAGGCTGCATTCATTGTAGCTGGGGATTTTAACAAGGCTAATCTGAAAACAAGACTCCCTAAATTGTATCAGCATATCGATTGCGCAACCAGGGCTGGTAAAACCTGGGATCATTGCTATTCTAACTTCCGCGACGCATATAAGGCCCTCCCCCGCCCTCCTTTCGGGAAAAGCTGACGACTCCATTTTGTTGCTCCCTGCCTACAGACAGAAACTAAAACAAGGAGCTCCCGCGCTCAGGTCTGTTCAACGCTGGTCCGACCAATCTGATTCCACGCTTCAAGACTGCTTCGATCACGTGGACTGGGATATGTTCCGCATTGCTTCCAACAACAACATTGACGAATACGCTGATTCGGTGAGCAGGTTCATTAGAAAGTGCATTGACAATGTTGTTCCCATAGCAACGGTTGAAACATTCCCAAACCAGAAACCGTGGATTAACGGCAGCTTTCGCGTGAAACTGAAAGGGCGAACCACTGCTTTTAATCAGGGCAAGGTGACAGGACACATGACCGAATACAAACAGTGTAGCTATTCCCTCCGCAAGGCAATCAAACAAGCTAAGCGTCAGTATAGAGACAAAGTAGAGTCACAATTCAACGACACAAGAGGTATGTGGCAGGGTCTACAGTCAATCACGGATTACAAAAAGAAAACCAGCCCCGTCACGGACCAGGATGTCTTGCTCCCAGACAGACTAAATAATTCTTTGCCCGCTTTGAGGACAATACAGTGCCACTGACACGGCCCACAACCAAAACCTGCAGACTCTCCTTCACTGCAGCCAATGTGAGTAAAACATTTAAACATGTTAACCCTCGCAAGGCTGCAGGCCCCAGACGGCATCCCCAGCCGTGTCCTCAGAGCATGCGCAGACCAGCTGACTGGTGTGTTTACGGACATATTCAATCAATCCTTATCCCAGTCTGCTGTTCCCACATGCTTCAAGAGGGTCACCATTGTCCCGGTTCCCAAGAAAGCTAAGGTAACTGAGCTAAACGACTATCGCCCCGTAGCACTCACATCCATCATCATGAAGTGCTTTGAGAGACTAGTCAAGGACCATATCACCTCCACCCTACCTGACACCCTAGACCCACTCCAATTTGCTTACCGTCCAAATAGGCCCTAACCCATCTGGACAAGAGGAATACCTATGTGAGAATGCTGTTCATCGACTTCAGCTCAGCATTTAACATCATAGTACCCTCCAAACTCGTCATCAAGCTCGAGACCCTGGGTCTCGACCCCGCCCTGTGCAACTGGGTACTGGACTTCCTGATGGGCCGCCCCCAGGTGGTGAGGGTAGGTAACAACTTCTCCACGGCAACTGCTCCGCCCACAACCATAAGGCTCTCCAGAGGGTAGTGAGGTCTGCACAACACATCACCGGGGGCACCTAGGACACCTACACCACCCGATGTCACAGGAAGGCCATAAAGATCATCAAGGACAACAACCACCCGAGCCACTGCCTGTTCACCCCGCTATCATCCAGAAGGCGAGGTCAGTTCCGGTGCATCAAAGCAGTGACCGAGAGACTGAAAAACAGCTTCTATCTCAAGGCCATCAGACTGTTAAACAGCCACCACTAACATTGAGTGGCTGCTGCCAACACACCGACTCAACTCCAGCCACATTAATAATGGGAATTGATGTAAAATATATCACTAGCCACTTTAAACAATGCTTCTTAATATAATGTTTACATACCCTACATTACTCATCTCATATGTATATGTACATTGGGGCAAAAAAGTATTTAGTCAGCCACCAATTGTGCAAGTTCTCCCACTTAAAAAGAGGCCTGTAATTTTCATCATAGGTACACTTCAACTATGACAGACAAAATGAGAAGAAAAAAAATCCAGAAAATCACACTGTAGGATTTTTAATGAATTTATTTGCTAAAATATTTTGAGATTTGACCCTAATAACCCAGACCTGTATGTTCAAGGCACCTTGTATCATTGCCTGGAGGAATGTGCTGAGATGCAAATGTTTTGGAGCTCAGTACTGAGCTATATCTCTGAGATGACCTCTACCCCAATACCACTAATCCATAAGCTATGCCTCCTAAATCTTTACCCAGAGAATATCTCTTTACATAGGAGAGAAAATAAAAAATGTTTGACCTCTGTCTATTACAAGCTAGACGTTCAATTGCTCTCCACTGGAAGTAAGTCAGTTCCCCCTCACTTGGTCATTGGTTAAAATAATTAACATCAAGCCTGGCTCTTGAAAAATGTACTTATATAGTGAAAAAGAAAGCCCCAGAGTTTCATAATATTTGGGATCCTTTTGGTGAGTTTTTGCAAACTGATGATATTGTAGAAGCATTGGAACTGTAAATCTGTATATTCTCTATATTTTATGTGAATATTGGCTCTAGTCGAAGCGTAATCTGCATTATCTACAACTGTATATTATACTTTATTTATTTATATTCTTGGATTTCTTTATGTTTGGTTGTTATGTTTTCATCTCTCTTTGTGTTGGGGGGGTGAAAAGAGAAAATACAATTGTATTTTTGTAATTGTTCTACATGGAACTAATAAGTATATGTGGGGGGAAAAGAATGATGAGGGCACTGTGTTCTTGGGGACCTTCAACGCTTCAAGGGGCTGGAAGCACTGCATCTCACAAAAAAATCTAAAAACCTATTTTTCCTTTGTCATTATGGGGTATTGTGTGTAGATTGATGTTTTGTTTATTTAATCCATTTTAGAAATGTGGGAAAAGTCAAGGGGTCTAAATACTTTCTGAATGGGGGAGGGGATACCTGGTAAGTTGTACAACTGAATGCATTCAACTGAAAAGTGTCTTCCGCATTTAACCCAAATAAAATCAAATATATTCATAAAGCCCTTCTTACATCTCACAGTGCTGTACAGAAACCCAGCCTAAAACCCCCAAACAGCAAGTAATTCAGCCCCTCTGAATCAGAGAGGTGCGAGGGGCTGCCATAATGGACATCCACGTCTTTGGCACCCGGGGAACTGTGGATGCCTCGCTCAGGGGAAAAAAAGACTGATTTTTACTTTGTCAGCTCAGGGATTCGATCCAGCAAACTTTCGGTTACTGGCCCCAACGCTCTAACCACTAGGCTACCTGTAAGTATTCATATAAATAGGCTGTGCAATGCAAAAGGGGAATACAACTATTCTAAAAGTATCTCAGGTTTTGTTTCATAGAACTTTAAAACACTGGCAGTTTGTCTACTTCACCTCTTTAGTCTCCTCTCTGGTGCTGGTGTCAAACCATGCAAGTCTCAGTAGCATGAAATAACATCTACCTTCTCATTGAAACAGTTCATCATGAAACAGCTCTACTGCAACTGTTCATACACAGTGGGAAGTTGGAATGAAAAACACAAACTTAGTTAGTTAGAACCTGCTCTTACCATGAGAAACAGATGTCCCAATCTTCTCCTCCTCTTCTTCATCTTTCATGTTGACATTCAGCTCCAGTGTTTGACTGCAGTCTTCCAGCTTCACTGATGCCATCTCTGGATCCTGCAGTGCAAACTGGGCTCCACTGTCACAATCAGGACCCAGTGACTGTAGGTTTAGAGTCAGTGTGGAAGGAGAGAGGAGGCCTGCGTTTGTCCTCACTGTTGATGTTACCGGCCTCATACCAGAGTCGGCAAGTACTAGAGGAGAAACGGACACAAAAGTAGTGTCTTCAAAGTCCTGGCACTTTCTTTATTCACTATTAAATATATTTGATTTTTTCTTGGTCAATTATCTAATTCAGTCCTTGACTTGGACTGAAATAGTTACCGATACTCATTTTGTGTGCCGGTACTGTTTATATTTAGGTGCAGGAGCTTCATAATACATTTGAGCTAAAACTTAACCTGTTGTAGATAAATGCATACAAGACTCAAAAACCATTTAGTACAAGGTTACAGTTTGTTTTTGGCAGCACTGTGTACTATTTTCCTTAACCTTCTTCACGGTATTATTCCAATCAAAAAACAATTGTATTTCCATATAGAAATACATAGACAAACTGAATGTGTCAATATTCTACACATGTAGAAACTGATAATCATTACATTTAAGGTCACACTACTGTTTTGAAGCTGAAATGGATAATTATTATTCTAATTCTATAGTTAGAATATAAATAATGGGCACTTCAACCTTCTCATTGAAACAGTTCATCATGAAACAGTTCTACTGCAACTGTTCCTGCACAGTGGGAAGTTGGAATGAAACAAACTTAGAACCTGCTCTTACCATGAGAAACAGATGTCCCAATCTTCTCCTCCTCTTCTTCATCTTTAATGTTGACATTCAGCTCCAGTGTTTGACTGCAGTCCTCCAACTTCACTGATGCCATCTCTGGACCCTGCAGTGCAAACTGGGCTCCACTGTCACAATCAGGACCCAGTGACTGTAGGTTTGGACTCAGTGCAGAAGGAGAGAGGAGGGCTGGGTTTGTCCTCACTGTTGATGTTACTAGCCTCATAGTAGTATAAGAGAAACAGATAAACATTATTGTCTTGCCAGTTCTGACACCTACTTTATTCTCTAAAAATGTATTATATTTCTTGTTATCTAATTCAGTGCTTGACTTGGACTGGAATAGATACCGGTACTGTTTATATTTAGGTGCAGGAGCTCCACAACACTGTTAAGCTAATATTCTATAAGAGGAACATGTGCTCAAACAGTAGACATTTGGAGGTGAACTCTTGTCCATGTCAAGAACTGATTTCATTTCAATAGATCAGGTAGGTAAGCATTGACAAGAAAACACTGATGCATTAATATTAGACACAAAGGACACACAACGTAAGACACTTAATATATAGATTTCCTAAATTCACATAAAATGACTCCAAAACCATGAAGAACAGGGTTAGTTAGTTTCAGGCAGCACTATGTATTATTTTCCTGAAGAACCGCGCGTCTTCGTTGTTTCAATCAAAAACCAGCAGTATTTCCGTTCACACCATACTCAAATGTATAGAGAAAGATAGAAACAACTGCATGTGTCTGAATATTAGTACACATGTAGAAAAGCAACAATCATTACGTTCAGCTTCAAAACAGTAGCGCAACCGTAACATTGTCTGCACTTTAGTCCGTTGACCCAGTCCGAGTCGGCGCCGCCATTTTCACAGCGTGTGAATTTTACACAAAACCGATAATATTCAGTTCTGAAATCTCAAATAAATGGGATTCTTTATGAAATTGAACCTGAGCAGAATATGTACATCCACTAACACTAACACCAACGTCTCTAGTTACGTGACTTGTAAAATAGTTTGTCACCACGTTCTCCACTCGGTTTGACACAAAAATAACACATCAAACCTGTACCTAACCTGATTGCATTGTCATGCCTGCTTCACGACTGTCTTGGTGTGCTTGGACCATGTTAGTTTATTGGTGATGTGGACACCAAGGAACTTGAGGCTCTCAACCTGCTCAAAAATGAAATGCTAATTAGCTGCTAATGTGACTACCATAAAGAACTACAAGTGCCATGATGATCTGGACCAGACTGCCGAATCAAGGCAAAGATCTCTGGGTTAAGATCAAATTCTTATTTACAATGACGGCCTACCCTGGGCAAACCCTAATCCGAACGACACTTGGCCAATTGTGCTCTGCCCTATTGGACTCCCAATCACAGCCGGTTGTGATACAGCCTGGAATCAAACCAGGGTCTGTAGTGATGCCTCTAGCACTGAGATGCAGTGTCTTAGACCGCTGCCCCACTCAGGATGGCACATTTGTCAAATCCCGGGAAAATATTCAACTCTAATGGTGACTGAAGGAATTGGCTGACAAAATCTATGGATAATAGCCTAGAATTTAGTCTGTCAAACAGGTATATGTAACAGTGTAACTTCAGACCGTCCCCTCGCCCATACCCGGGCGCGAACCAGGGACCCTCTGCACACATCAACAACAGTCACCCACGAAGCATCGTTACCCATTGCTCCACAAAAGCCGCGGGGAACAAGGGGAACTACTACTTCAAGGTCTCAGAGCAAGTGACGTCACCGATTGAAACGCTATTCAGCGCGAACCCCCGCTAACTAGCTAGCCGTTTCACATCCGTTACATATAGACCTACCTCTGATTCCTTCAATAGGAAGGAATATACTCCAACACAAAGCGTTCCTGTTAGTAGCCTAAAGTCAGTTTAATTTGAAGACTGTTTAAATGAATTAGACCTTCTCCAATTAGCCTACTTTCAGCACCCATGTGTTGTTCATCTCCACGGCTACCGCTTCATAGTAATGTAAATTGTTTAAATTACTTGAATATGGCTTATTGTGAGGTCAATAACTATGTGCAATGAAACCTTGTTATCATTCAAATCAATTACAGACGTAGCACTAGTTTTCCTCATCCTCAGGTTCTCAAACTGAACAGGACATCAGTAGTCCGCGGGCACGGATATTTATATATATACAGTTGAAGTCGGAAGTTTACATACACTTAGGTTGGAGTCATTAAAACTAGTTTTTCAACCACTCCAAATTTCTTGTTAACAAACTTTAGTTTTGGCAAGTCGGTTAGGACATCTACTTCGTGCATGACACAAGTCATTTTTCCAACAATTGTTTACAGACAGATTATACCTTCAAACTCAGTGCCTCTTTGCTTGATATCATGGAAAATCAAAAGAAATCAGCCAAGACCTCAGACAAAAAAATGTAGACCTCCGCAAGTCTGGTTCATCCTTGGGAGCAATTTCCAAATGCCTGAAGGTACCACCGTCATCTGTACAAACAATAGCATGCGATTATAAACACCATGGGACCACGCAGCCGTCATACCGCTCAGGAAGGAGATGCGTTCTGTCATCTAGAGATAAACGTACTTTGGTGCAAAAAGTGTAAATCAATCCCAAAACAACTACAAAGTACCTCGTGAAGATGCTGGAGGAAACAGGTACAAAAGTATCTATATCCACAGTAAAATGAGTCCTATATCGACATAACCTTAAAGGCTGCTCAGCAAGGAAGAAGCCACTGCTCCAAAACCACCATAAAAAAGCCAGACTACGGTTTGCAACTGCACATGGGGACAAAGATGATATTTCTCAAAAAAGTACCCTTTTGTCTGATGAAACAAAAACAGAACTGTTTGGCCATAATGACCATCGTTATGTTTGGAGGAAAAAGGGGGAGGCAACCCGAAGAAAAATATCCCAACCGTGAAGCACAGGGGTGGCAGCATCATGTTGTGGGGGTGCTTGGCTGCAGGAGGGACTGGTGCACTTCACAAAATAGAAAATGATGTGGACAATGATGCCAAGCATACTTCCAAAGTTGTGGCGAAATGGCTTAAAGACAACAAAGTCAAGGTATTGGGGTGGCCATCACAAAGCCCTGACCTCAAACCTATAGAACATTTGTGGGCAGAAATGAAAAAAAGTGTGTGAGCAAGGAGGCCTTCAAACCTGACTCAGTTACACCAGCTCTGTCAGGAGGAATGGGCCAAAATTCACCCAACTTATTGTGGGAAGCTTGTGGAAGGCTACCCGACACGTTTGACCCAAGTTAAACAATTTAAAAGCAATGCTACCAAATACTAATTGAGTGTATGCAAACCTCTGACCCACTGGGAATGTGATGAAAGAAATTAAAGCTGAAATAAAGCACTCTACTATTATTCAGACATTTCATTCTTAAAATAAAGTGGTGATCCTAACTGACCTAAAACACAATTATTAAGGGCTTTTTGCAAATGTCTGCTGATTGTCTGCTTAATGTCTACTTAATGTCCGAATGTGTGAATACAAAACCAACTTTACCTCGGGAGTAGGCAGATTATCTTCTTCAAACAACAGTAAAACTGATTGACTTTCTTCCTTCTATCCATCTACTACACGGTTTAGTGCTCCAACCACTCCTGGAATCTTCTGCTCAAGACGATGAACCTCAATATATAACAAAACCCCAGATATAAACACCCTTTAATCGCTGCTCTGCTCCGAAAAACACAATGCTTTCTCCTTCTGCTCTTCTGAGATGCATGAAATCAATACAAAACTACTACTGGTCACTGACTGACTACCTTTCCTAATGGCTCCTTCACCATCTTCCTGGCCTCAAATTATCCCCCCAAAATACAGAATTGTTGATGAATCGCGCTCCAAAAGAAACCGATGTTCGTTTACAATATCACAACGGAATGTATTACAATGTATAACCGTCATGCCTCAAAACTGGGAGAAAGAAGCAAGTCATTGACCCGCCATTTGTTCCTCAAGACCGTAACACAACGACACGCGGATAATTGTAAGCATCAACATTTTTAAAAACGTTTGTAATTTGATAAGGTTGCTATATTAATGATCCGTTTCCATTAATGTCGCAAACTATTATTTCTCTAGGTTAACATAAGAAACTCTGCCTGGATACATGCCTGCTAGCTAACATGAACACTAACTTACAGTGCCTTGCGAAAGTATTCGGCCCCCTTGAACTTTGCGACCTTTTGCCACATTTCAGGCTTCAAACATAAAGATAAAAACTGTATTTTTTTTGTGAAGAATCAACAACAAGTGGGACACAATCATGAAGTGGAACGACATTTATTGGATATTTCAAACTTTTTTAACAAATCAAAAACTGAAAAATTGGGCGCGAAAAATTATTCAGCCCCTTTACTTTCAGTGCAGCAAACTCTCTCCAGAAGTTCAGTGAGGATCTCTGAATGATCCAATGTTGACCTAAATGACTAATGATGATAAATACAATCCACCTGTGTGTAATCAAGTCTCCGTATAAATGCACCTGCACTGTGATAGTCTCAGAGGTCCGTTAAAAGCGCAGAGAGCATCATGAAGAACAAGGAACACACCAGGCAGGTCCGAGATACTGTGGCAAAAGGTCGCAAAGTTCAAGGGGGTCAAATACTTTCGCAAGGCACTGTAGTTGCTCTAGCCTACTAGGGTCATGTCCCTCTGGCCAGGATAAACAAAGCGGCAATGTTGTGTATTGTATATTTTCGTAGCTGAATCAGAATTAGTTAGGTAACATAGATGTTCTATTTACTTTATACTTGTCATTAGAATGTTTTCTTTTGGACTATACTGTTGGCAGTTGCATTTTCCTATCTCCTCTAGGGAAAAGTCACTTGGGGCTGTTGTAGTTTTTGTTACATATAGAGACAGATATGACACTATTGAGCAAAGATAGGTATACATTAGACCACAAACAGAAAGCGGACAGGAAACCAAAGATTAAACAGAGAAGGAACCTGCACGGGCAGGGTGTAGTGGTGTATATCGATGACATTCTGATATACTCCACTACACGCACCGAGTATGTGTCCTTGGTGCGCAGGGTACTTAGATGACTGTTGGAGCATGACCTGTACTTCAAGGCTGAGAAATGCCTGTTCTTCCAACAGGCCGTCTCCTTCCTAGGGTATCGCATTTCCACATCAGCCACTAATCCACTAACCTCTCACCCTTCCAGTGCGTACTGGGGTACCAGCCGGTTCTGGCACCTAGGCATCAGAGCCAGATCGAGGTTCCTGCGGTGGACGACTGGTTTAGGCGCTCGTAGGAGACATGGGACGCCGCTCATGTGCACCTTCAGTGGGCCGGGAGGCTTCAGAAGACTGGCGCAGACCGTAGCGGTGACTCTCGACCCTCTACCTGCCCTGCCGGAAGCTGGGCCCGCGGTTTGTGGGGCCATTCAAAGTCCTGAGGAGACTGAACAAGGTTTGTTACAGGTTACAGCTTCCCCCCGATTACCATATTAACCCCTTGTTCCATGCGTCTCTCCTCAGGCCGGTGGTGGCTGGTCCACTCCAGGAGTCTGAGGTGCGGGAGGTTCCTCCGCCCCCTTTGGACATCGAGGGGGCCCCGGCGTATGCAGTTCGAGCCATACTGGACTCGAGGAGTCTAGCGAGGGGCCTTCAGTACCTCATGGAGTGGGAGGGGTACGGTCCGGAGGAGAGATGCTGGGTGCCGGTAGAGGACGTATTGGACCTGTCGATGCTGCAGGAGTTCCCCTGTCTCCATCCGGGTCGTCCCCAAGGCCGGTGTCGGCGCGCGGCTCAAGGAGGGTTACTGTCACGACTTCTTCCGAAGTCGGTCCCTCTCCTTGTTTGGGCGGCGCTCGACGTCACTGGTATTCTAGCCATCGCCGATCCACTTTTCATTTTCCATTTGTTTTGTCTTTGGTTTTTTCACACCTGGTTTCAATTCCCCCATTACAGATTCAGTATTTAACCCTCTGTTTTCCACATACATACGTATCTGACGGCTGGTATTTTGTTGCCGGGCTTTGTATGAATGCCAGTTTATTCGTGGTACCGGTATATTTCACGGACCGTTGTATTTTTTCTATACCAGTGTTTTTTCGTGTATTAAATACCTTGTCCACGCATCTCAACTCTCCTGCGTCTGACTCCTTTTCACCAGTTACCCAAAGCCTTGACAGGAACATGAGCTCAAACAGTAGACATTTCAGGTGCCGGTTCTCTGCTCCAGTGAGCTCCTGTCCAAGTCAAGCACTGATCTCATTTCAATGGATCAGGTAGCTAAGCATTGACAACAAAACATTCATATCACACAAAGTACACACTTTAAAATTAGTCTACTCAAAGTAAGTGCACTTAAACTAAAGTAGATTTCCCCAATTCACATAAATGGCAAAAAAAACATTTAGTACAAGTTTAGTTTTAACCTGGTCTTCACTGTATTTTAATCAAAAAACAATTGTATTTTCTGTTCACACCAGTAACATTTATAGATAGAAACAACTGAAGGTGTCTCAATATTAGTACACATGTAGAAAACTGATGATCATTATACATTCAGCTTCAAAACTGGAGTGTGACCGTGAAATTGTCTCTCTGAACCAGCACTGAAGTCCGTTGGAGCAGACAGAGTGGACAGCTCCATTTTACCAGCTCGTGAATTTGACACAAAATGAATAACATGCTAAACAAACTCAGAAAGCTCAAATACTTGTATTCTTTATTAAAACTACATTGAGGAAATTATGTACATTTATTCAGACAAACCAAAAGCTTCTAGCTGTGTGACTTGTAAAATAGTTGATCACAATCACTCGGTTCCACACAAAAATAAAACCTCAAACCTTTACCAAACGTGATAATACCTTAACGGGATTACAACCGTAAAAAGTTAACGGGATCGATATGACAACAGCGGAATGGATCCCAGCCTGCGACCCAAAACAACGACGTCGTAAAAGAGGCAAACGAAGCGGTATTCTGGTCAGGCTCCTGAGACGGGTACATCGCACACCACTCCCTAGTATACTACTCGCTAATGTCCAGTCTCTTGACAACAAGGTTGAAATCTGAGCACGGGTAGCATTCCAGAGAGACATCAGAGACTGTAACGTTTTTTGCTACGCGGAAACATGGCTCACTCCAGAGACGCTAACAGAATCGGTGCAGCCAGCTGGTTTCTTCACGCATCGCGCCGACAGAAACAAACATCTTTCTGGTAAGAAGAGGGGCGGGGGCGTATGCCTTATGATTAACGAGACGTGGTGTGATCACAACAACATACAGGTACTCAAGTCCTTCTGTTCACCTGACTAATCGCTGCAGCTGTTCATAGTCCATCGGTAAATAGCCCACCCAATTTACCTACCTCATCCCCATATTGTTTTTATTTATTTACTTTTTTGCACACCAGTATCTCTACCTGCACATGACCATCTGATCATTTTTCACTCCAGTGTTAATCTGCAAAATTGTAATTATTCGCCTACCTCCTCATGCCTTTTGCACACAATGTATATAGACTCTTTTTTCTACTGTGTTATT
Source organism: Oncorhynchus kisutch (assembly GCF_002021735.2). Taxonomy (NCBI): domain Eukaryota; kingdom Metazoa; phylum Chordata; class Actinopteri; order Salmoniformes; family Salmonidae; genus Oncorhynchus; species Oncorhynchus kisutch. The sequence continues at coordinate 33,556 of NW_022265995.1, read as the reverse complement.
AACTCTGTTGCTGTCTGTTCACACTGCTATGCTTTATCTTGGCCAGGTCGCAGTTGTAAATGAGAACTTGTTCTCAACTAGCCTACCTGGTTAAATAAAGGTGAAATAAAAAAATTTAAAAATAAAATGAGAATTCCTCACAATCAAATGTCGACCGCATTATCTACCAAGGGAATTCTCTTCGATTATAATCACAGCCGTATATATTCCCCCCCAAGCAGACACATCGATGGTCCTGAACAAACTTTATTTGACTCTTTGCAAACTTGAAACCACATATCCTGAGGCTGCATTCATTGTAGCTGGGGATTTTAACAAGGCTAATCTGAAAACAAGACTCCCTAAATTGTATCAGCATATCGATTGCGCAACCAGGGCTGGTAAAAACCTGGGATCATTGCTATTCTAACTTCCGCGACGCATATAAGGCCCTCCCCTGCCCTCCTTTCGGGAAAAACTGACCACGACTCCATTTTGTTGCTCCCTGCCTACAGACAGAAACTAAAACAAGAAGCTCCCGCGCTCAGGTCTGTTCAACGCTGGTCCGACCAATCTGATTCCACGCTTCAAGACTGCTTCGATCACGTGGACTGGGATATGTTCCGCATTGCTTCCTACAACAACATTGCCGAATACGCTGATTCTGTGAGCGAGTATATTAGAAAGTGCATTGACGATGTCGTTCCCATAGCAACGGTTAAAACATTCCCAAACCAGAAACCGTGGATTGATGGCAGCATCCGCGTGAAACTGAAAGCACAAACCACTGCTTTTAACCAGGGCAAGGTGACCGGAAACATGACCGAATACAAACAGTGTAGCTATTCCCTCCGCAAGGCAATCAAACAAGCTAAGCGTCAGTATAGAGACAAAGTAGAGTCACAATTCAGCGGCTCAGACACAAGAGGTATGTGGCAGGGTCTACAGTCAATCACGGATTACAAAAAGAAAACCAGCCCTGTCACGGACCAGGATGTCTTGCTCCCCGACAGACTAAATCACTTTTTTGCCCGCTTTGAGGACAATACAGTGCCACTGACACGGCCCGCAACCAAAACCTGCTGACACTCCTTCACTGCAGCCGATGTGAGTAAAACATTTAAACGTGTTAACCCTCGCAAGGCTGCAGGCCCAGACGGCATCCCCAGCCGCGTCCTCAGAGCATGCGCAGACCAGCTGGCTGGTGTGTTTACGGACATATTCAATCCATCCTTATCCCAGTCTGCTGTTGCCACATGCTTCAAGAGGGTCACCATTGTCCCGGTTCCCAAGAAAGCTAAGGTAACTGAGCTAAACGACTATCGCCCCGTAGCACTCACTTCCGTCATCATGAAGTGCTTTGAGAGACTAGTCAAGGACCATATCACCTCCAACCTACCTGGCACCCTAGATCCACTCCAATTTGCTTACCGCCCAAATAGGTCCAAATAGGCCCTAACCCATCTGGACAAGAGGAATACCTACGTGAGAATGCTGTTCATTGACTTCAGCTCAGCATTTAACACCATAGTACCCTCCAAACTCGTCATCAAGCTCGAGACCCTGGGTCTCGACCCCGCCCTGTGCAACTGGGTACTGGACTTCCTGATGGGCCGCCCCCAGGTGGTGAGGGTAGGTAACAACATCTCCACCCCGCTGATCCTCAACACTGGGGCCCCTCAAGGGTGCGTTCTGAGCCCTCTCCTGTACTCCCTGTTCACCCACGACTGCGTGGCCATGCACACCTCCAACTCAATCATCAAGTTTGCGGACGACACTACAGTGGTAGGCTTGATTACCAACAACAACGAGACGGCCTACAGGGAGGAGGTGAGGGCCCTCGGAGTGTGGTGTCAGGAAAATAACCTCACACTCAACATCAACAAAACAAAGGAGATGATTGTGGACTTCAGGAAACAGCAGAGAGAGCACCCCCCTATCCACATCGATGGGACAGTAGTGGAGAGGGTAGTAAGTTTTAAGTTCCTCAGCGTACACATCACGGACAAACTGAATTGGTCCACCCACACAGACAGCGTCGTGAAGGCGCAGCAGCGCCTCTTCAACCTCAGGAAGCTGAAGAAATTCAGCTTGTCACCAAAAGCACTCACAAACTTCGACAGATGCACAATCGAGAGCATCCTGTCGGGCTGTATCACCGCCTGGTACGGCAACTGCTCAGCCCACAACCATAAGGCTCTCCAGAGGGTAGTGAGGTCTGCACAACACATCACCGGGGGCACCTAGGACACCTACACCACCCGATGTCACAGGAAGGCCATAAAGATCATCAAGGACAACAACCACCCGAGCCACTGCCTGTTCACCCCGCTATCATCCAGAAGGCGAGGTCAGTTAAGGTGCATCAAAGCAGGGACTGAGAGACTGAAAAACAGCTTCTATTTCAAGGCCATCAGACTGTTAAACAACCACCACTAACATTGAGTGGCTGCTGCCAACACACTGACTCAACTCCAGCCACTTTAATAATGGGAATTGATGGAAATGTATGTAAAAATATATCACTAGCCACTTTAAACAATGCTACTTAATATAATGTTTACATACCCTACATTACTCATCTCATATGTATATGTACAGTGGGGCGTGAACAGTTTGGGGTCATATGGGTTGCAAGTTAGGGATTTGTTACCATGGCAATAAATGACAATATCCATCTGGACTTTTGCTAACTAGGAAATGCGTGTGACCGGACCTGTGTGTTAACTATTGGTAATTGTATTCTGTGGGTGTCACCCGTTTCCTGGGTGCACAAACCAACCCGTTCTATAAGTATATATAAAAACGTCCCCAATGCAATTATATGGTCTAAAACATCCACAGTGGGATTATAACAGATTTGTCGTTTATTTTCAAACTAAATAATTATTGTAATTCATTTTTTATTAAGTAACATTGCAACCATGTTTGGCGTTATCTAGTCCAAATATGACTTGATTCCATTAATTTGTATCAGTTTGCATTACTTTCAAATCAGGGTGAACCGAAAATTATACGTTTGAGGCTAATCGTTATTGTAGCTAGCTTCACATAGGTGGAGGACGGAGACGTTGGCCACATTCAGATAGAAATGTATCATGTAGAACAAACATGCCTCTGATTCTTAGGAATCATGTCAGTTCTATTCAAACATTTTTATCTGCAACTTTCCACAACTTTTTTTGTACAGAACATCCCCAGGCGAAACCCACTGAGTATGAACCTGGAAATCCTCACAATTTTAAACGTGTGGTGGACACCTCGCCATGTGCTTGTAAAATATTTTTTTATCACGTTCTTCGCTCACTCCGGTGGACAGAAAAATAAGACAAAACCTTTCCCAAACATTATTTTATCTTTATTTAACTAGGCAAGTCAGTTAAGAAAAATTCTTACAGCCTTGTTCAGGAGCAGAAGGCCACATTTTTACCTAGTCGGCTCTAGGATTCGATCCAGAAACCTATTTTATATATTTACTGTCCCAACGCTCTAACCACTAGGCTTACCTGCCGCCCCAACAGCTTGACGGATGTGTTATCTAACAAGTTATGACGTCATTTCGATAATTAGGCAGTTTAAACGTGCTATTACATACCTGTAGAAATAACGAGAAAGGGAAAGCACAGTTCGGGCGTTTTCTTTATTATGAAGAATGGTGAGCGCCAAACCGGAACTTCCTGTCCCCCCCACAGTGCAACAGTGACATCTATTGGACTGATGGACTAACTTCTGCTAAAGCATGTAAAATATAAAAGTGAACTTGATTAGCTACACAAGTAATCCTTGGTTTTTAAAAAACGAAAGGGATGTCTGTTTTAGTGTCTAAGTTTTTCAACCCATAACATATTCATCGTAGATGATCTCTGTGGAAGGCCAAGAAGATCATCAAGAACCTCAGCCACCCGAGACACGGCCTGTTCACCCTGCCACCATCTTGAAGGCTGAGACAGTACAGGTGCATCAAAGCTGGGACAGAGAGAATGAAACTGCTTCTATCTCCTGGCCTTAAGACTGTTCAATTGTCATCACTGATTTGATTTAGAGAAAATTGGTGACTAGCAACTTGGCTTGTCCCAATGTGTACTGGTGTCGTGACATGTATTGAGTAGATCAATAAACATGTATTCTTTTGAATTCCACGAATTAAACAAAAGCATTATATTTACTGTAAAGATAACCCCCGATAACTACAATGATTCAGGAGATCAATAAAGTTGCAGTACTCTAGCAGGTCTCACAGCTGCTTATGCTGACAAAACATTTTAGAGAATAGTTCAGATTTAGCTTTGTGATGCTCAAATCAAATCAAATTTTATTGGTCACATACTCATGGTTAGCAGATTTTAATGTGAGTGTAGTGAAATGCTTGTGCTTCTAGTTCCGACAGTGCAGTGTAATCTAACAATTCCCCAACAACTACCTAATACACACAAATCTAAAGGGGTGAATGAGAATATGTACATATAAGTATATGGTTGAGCAATGGCCGAGCAACATAGGCAAGGTGCAATAGATGGTATAAAATACAGTATATACATGAGGTATGAGTAATGTAAGATATGTTAACACGATTAAAGTGGCATTGTTTAAAGTGACTAGTGATCCATTTATTAAAGTGTACAGTGATTGGGGCTCAATGTAGGCAGCAGCCTCACTAAGTTAGTAATTGCTGTTTAGCTGACTGATGACCTTGAGATAGAAGCTGTTTTTCAGTCTCTCGGTCCCTGCTATGATGCACATGTACTGACCTCACCTTCTGGATGATCGCGGTGTGAACAGGCAGTTGCTCGGGTGGTTGTTGTCCTTGATTATCTTTTTGGCCTTCCTGTGACATTGGGCGCTGTAGGTGTCATGGAGGGCAGGTAGTTTGCCCCCGGTGTTGCGTTGTGCAAACCTCACCATTCTCTGGAGAGCCTTGCGGTTGATGGCGGTGCAGTTGCCGTAGCAGGCTGTGATACAGCCCGACAGGATGCTCGATTGTGCATCTGTGAAAGTTTGTCAGGGTCTTGGGTGACAAGCCAAATTTCTTCAGCCTCCTGAAGTTGAAGAGGCGCTGTTGCGCCTTCTTCACCACACTGTCTGTGTGGGTGGACCATTTCAGTTTGTCTGTGATGTATCGGCCCAGGAACTTAACTTTAATTTCAACTGGCTGTCTTGTTCAGCTTCAGAAAAACAGTAGATATGTCACTTGAAACATCGTTTTTTGTAATTCATTAGACAAAAGAGAAGAGTTTGACCAGTACAAATCCATATACAAACTTTATGTTTCATTGGCAGATCAATTTAGTTGGCTTGAATGTGGTTTTCCAAAACATTTATTATCAATGACTAAAATAACAAATCTAGTTTTGAAAAAACAATTTAATAAACACATGTAGTCAGTCATTTCATAGCCTGTTTATCATTAAAGAAATAATAATTTAGTAGTAAAAAATGATCCCAAACTGATGGTGAAAACTGATCATCACAACATCTCTATCTGACACATGTTGTGTCTACCAACACCTTAATTGGGGAGGCCAGGCTGATGGTAATGGTTGGAATGGTATCAAATACATCAAACACATGGTTTCCATGGTTTCCAGGTGTTTGATGCCGTTCCATTCGCTCCGTTCCAGCCATTATTATGAACCGTCCTCCTCTCAGCAGCCTCCACTGAGATCATATCTATTTCAATGAATAACAATGCAACTGTCTACACTTCACTTCCATGGCTTTGTGAAGTCCAGAAAACTGATGCTGAATGCTGGTTGGGCCAAGTGTGATTGTTCTGGGTGTCTAACATACCTCAACAGTTTGAACACAATAGGAATCAATTGAATGCCCGTGGTCAAGTGGTTGTTGCTACATTGAGAAGGTTTTGAGCGAAGGCTGTTCTACTATACATAAAAGTGTAGGTTAACAGCAAGGATAAACCGATATCACAATATGCCTTGCTCATATCTATATCAAACAAAATCAATATCATATGTAATTATCTATATTGGTTCTCACCACAAATTGTTTCATTGTGAGTTCAACCTTAAGGGCAAATCCAAGTTAATATATTTTCAATAGAAGCTAACAAAACACAGCACAATTGACAAGGTGCCAACTGGGCACAAAATGGTTGAATCAACGGTGTTTCAACATAATTTATCAACGTATTGTGACGTGGAATGTATGTGTAGAATACTGTACATTGGATTTGCAAAAGCTGTTGTTTTGAGGTTCAACCACAGGATTATGGCATCATGTTAACCAATTTTCAACATAGTGAAACCTTGTATAAATAGGTTGAATATATGTTGAATTTGTACCTTTGAAACAATGTTAGATCTTCAACCTTATATCCACTATCAGAAAAGACAATAGGCTGGCCAGCACCTCCTAGTGGAGAGTTGATTAATCTACAGCTATCCAGTTGGTCTGTCATCCACGGTGGACAAATTTTAATGAGTAGGTGAGATGATGTCACCTTACCTGAGGCAAAGCAAAACACGTGATTGGCTGTTCAAATACAGCTCAACAGACAGTAATATTGATTGATTTAATTTGTGATTTTTCGGACTTTGTTGATTACATCTGCCAATAACTCACCCCCAGACTGTTTTTCTGGTCACTCAATGACATTCAAGATTGGTGCCTCAAACTCCCTCCCCCTCTCTCTACTTGATAACACCTGTTCAACTCCCGAATGCGGGACTTGGTGGTTCACTATGAGCAGATGAATATACAGGAAGTAGACACTTCTCGATTCTACCAGTGAAATGAAAATGTGCTAGTTCTATGTGCTAGTTCTAGCTTGTGGTGTTAGAATTTGGATATGTAGACGGACGAGTCGGTCAAGGATCGATTCAGACAAGGTGGTAAATTGTATGACAAGCTACAGTTTATTCAGAGTGAAGATATCTAGAACAGCGTAATTACGGCTCTCCCGCTGGTTCGTACGGAAGCGCAGACGAAGAAGAGACCGTTACAATCAGTACACCACCAATATATAGAAAAGAAAGTAGGTTGATTCTGGAAGATCGGATCTTTGGATTGGTTCAGCTGGGGTGTAGTCTGTAGTCTTCCGCCATTGGCTCAGTTGTTTGTCCGTCATCGTAGAATCCTCTTCGGGCATTCAACGTTCAGCTACAACGGAGATCATGTGTGTGTGCGCTGGTTTTGGCCATTAGTGTAATGCGGGAGCTATCCTGTAGGGGACCCCACAGGCTCAACTCTGAGTTGTAGCCCCCCCTTAACAATAGTTTGGTCACCTACATAAGAAATAGCATTTCTCTACAGTGGGTAGGATCATTTTGATGTTTATTACAAAAAACGTAATGTTGTTCATATACTAATGACTATATGCCACGGTAGAGCCAGGGTGAAATTCCCCTTTAAACTGTAGTTGTTACATTTCTTCAATGCAGGATTCCACATGCAGGAGTTAGTCTGTAGCGGGGTGTGTCTGGTTTTGGGGAGGGAAATATGGCGAGGCGGAAGTGCTGTTAGATTCTGATGGCTTGCGGTTGAGTAAAGTTGGTAAGAATGAATGGAAAACGGTGACAAGAAAATGGAACAAAAATACAACAAGTTGTAAACGAACATCGTTTTGTTTTTGGAGTGCGATTCGTCAACAATTATGTATTTTTGGGAGATCATTTGAGGTCAGGAAGATGGTAAAGGAGGCATTACGGAAGGTAGAGTCAGTCAGAGTGACCAGTAGTGGTTTTGGTTTGATTTCATGTGTCTCAGAAGAGCAGAAGGAGAGAGCATTGTTTTTTGGAGCAGGGTACCGATAAAAGGGTGTTATATCTGGAGTTTCGCTGGAAGAGTGAAGAGTGTCTGCCTATGTGGTGAAAATATTCAGTCAATAATATTTCTCACATACACATTTCTCCCCTGTGGGTTCAAATAGACTTGTATTACAGAGTAATATCAGCCTTGCTGGTTCATGAAAACAACTAACTTTCCAGCCTTGGCACACACTCTTTATACAGGTTTCATCTTTACGTCACACACATAGAAACTCCTCTTTATGTTAATGATTATCCCCTTTGGCATTTAGCCACCATTATCTTTTTGCCTTGCACTAATTTTAGTTTTGGTTTCATATTAGGACATGGAAACATTAGAGCCATAGCAATGATTAAAAAATAAACAGTCATGGTCACTCCCCAGACAGGTGCATGTCTAATGGGGTATAATGACCCAGACACACATATATATAGTGCACTCATCCAGCTGACGACTACAAAATGTGTAATGGACACATATGTACTGGAAGATTTCCAATACCTACTGATGTGATGCTGGGATATGTATGATACGCAGTGAGAGCTATTGTGAATAAACCACTGCAGTTATGACATTGATAAAATAATGGCCATGTATCATGTGTGTGCCGACGGAATATTTTTGGTATTTATTAGGATCCCCATTAAACGCTGCAAAAGTATCCGAATTGTTCACTTCTCTCATTGACTTGTCAAACCCAGTCTTGGTCTGCTTCACAAGCGTTATCTGAAGTCTCGCGTTGTTACGTCTCTGGGTTGAGAAACTGGTAGTGGGGGAACAGGAAGTTCCGCGCAGGCGCGCATTGTTCTTCACAATAAAGGACACGGCAGAATTGTGCAGTCGAGACGACAACTTTTGTGTCCGTTTCAAATATATTACTACTGGTATGTAATAGCACGTTATAATATCGAAAAAACATGTTATAACATGCTAGGTAACAAATACGTCAAGGTATTATCACGTTTGATGAAGGTTTTATGTGGTATTTTTGTGTCAAACCGCGTGAGTGAACGTGATCACTTTTTTTTTTACAAGTCACATAGTTATAGACTTTGGGTTAGTCTGAGTGGGTGTTTATCATTTTCTCAAGGTAATCTCATTAAGGATCAAATCATTTGAGATTTCTGGGTTCGTTTAACATTTCGTTTTTGGTTTTGTGTAACGTTAAAATTCACGAGCTCGTAAAATGGCGGATCCCTCTCGGTCTGCATCAACGGACTTCAGTGCAGGCAGTGAGGGTGCAGCAAAAGAGACACAATTTTACGGTTGCGCTACTGTTTTGGAGTTAAATGTAATGATTATCAGTTTTCTACATGTGTACTAATATTCAGAGACATTCAGTTGTATCTGTCTATCTATAAATGTTACTATGGTGTGAACGGAAATCTACTATAGAATAATTGCATTTAAGTTGTGTAGCCTAATTTAAAGTGTATACTTTGTCTAGTGTGAATTAATGTTTTGTCAATGCATACCTAGCTGATCTATTGAAATGAGATCAGTTCTTGTCTTGGACAGCAGCTCACCAGAGCTGAGTACCGGCACCTCAAATTTCTACTGTTTGAGCTCATGTTCCTCTTATAGAATATTAAGCTCAACAGTATTGTGGAGCTCCTGCACCTAAATATAAATCATATTTTTAGATAATAAAGAAAGTCTTGACAGTTCTGGGACTAACTTTTGTGTCCGTTTCTCTTTATTACTACAGACTGACTCAGATTAAGTCTGAGGCCGGTAACATCAACAGTGAAGACAAACCCAGCCTGCCACTCTCCTTCCACACTGTGTCCAAACCTACAGTCACTGAGTCCTGATTGTGACAGTAGAGCCCAGTTTGCACTGCAGGATCCAGAGATGGCATCAGTGAAGCTGGAAGACTGCAGTCAAACACTGGAGCTGAATGTCAACATTAAAGATGAAGAAGAGGAGGGGAATATTGGGACATCTGTTAGTCATGGTAAGCACAGGTTCGACAAAAACAACACAGAGATACACATGGGATAAACAAACGTACGTCAATAACACAATAGAACAGTCTATATGCTGTGTGTGCAAATGTAGTAAGATTAGGGGGGTAAGGCAATAAATAGGCCGTAGTGGCGAAATAATTACAACTTAGCATTAACACTGGAATGATAGATGTGCAAGTAGAGATACTGGGGTGCAAAATAGGAAAAATAAATAAAAATATGGTGATGGGGTAGTTGGGTGGGCTATATACAGATGGGCTGTGATTGGTAAGCTGCTCTGACAGCTGATGCTTAAAGTTAGTGAGGGAGATATGTCTCCAGCCTCAGTGATTTTTGCAATTCGTTCCAGTCATTGGCAGCAGAGACCTGGAAGGACAGACGGCCTAATGAGGAGTTGGCTTTGGGGATGACCAGTGAAATATGCCTGCTGGACCGTGTGCTATGGGTGGGTGTTGCTATGGTGACCAGTGAGCAGAGATAAGGTGGGGCTTTACCTAGCAAAGACTTATAGATGACCTGAAGCCAGTGGGTTCGGGGACCAATATGAAGCGAGGACCAGCCAAAGAGAGCATACAGGGCGCAGTGGTGGGTAGTATATGGGGCTTTGGTGACAAAACAGATGACACTGTGATAGACTACATCCAATTTGCTGAGTAGAGCGTTGGAGGCTATTTTGTAAATGACATTGCCGAAGTCAAGGATGGGTAGGATAGTCAGTTTTACGGGGGTATGTTATGCAGCATGAGTGAAGTAGGCTTTGTTGTGAAATAGGAAGCCGATTCTAGATTTAATTTTGGTTTGGAGATGCTTAATGTGAGTTTACAGTCTAACCAGGCACCTAGGTATTTGTAGTTGTCCACATCGTCCAGAGTGGTGATTCTGGACGGACGGGCAGGTGTGGGCAGTGATCTGTTGAAGAGCATACATTTAGTTTTACTTGCATTTAAGAGCAGTTGGAGGCCACGGAAGGAGAGTTGTGTTGCATTGAAGCTTGCCTGGAGGTTAGTTAACACAGTGTCCAAAGAAGGGGAAGACATTTATAGAATGGTGTCTACGTAGAGGTGGATCAGAGAATCACCAGCAGCAAGAGCGACATCATTGATATATACAGAGAACAGAGTCGGCCCGAGAATTGAACCCTGTGGCACCCCCATAGAGCCTGCCAGAGGCCCGGACAACAGGCCCTCCGATTTGACACACTGAACTCTATTGGAGAAGTAGTTGGTGAACCAGGCAAGGCAGTCATTTGAGAAACCACGGCTGTTGAGTCTGCCGATAAGAATGCGGTGATTGACAGAGTCGAAAGCCTTGGCCAGGTAGATGAAGACGGCTGCACAGTACTGTCTTTTATCGATGACGGTTATGATATTGTTTAGGACCCTGAGCGTGGCTGAGGTGCACCCATGACAAACTCGGAAACCAGATTGTGGAGAAGGTACGGTGGGATTCTAAATGGTCGGTGATCTGTTTGTTAACTTGGTTTTCGAAGACTTTAGAAAGGCAGGGCAGGATTTCACAATGAACTGTTTCAATGAGAAGGTAGATGTTATTTCATGCTACTTACACTTGCATGGTTTGACACCAGTATTGCCAGCATTTGTTTTATTCACTGGTCTATCTGGAGTGTTCAGAGAGGAGACTGAAGAAGTGAAGTAGACAAACTGCCAGTGTTTAAAGTTCTATGCAGTGAGTCTGTGTAGTTTCTAACCCTTGTGATAGTGAGTGGAGGATGATATAGCTCATCATTTTCATAACTTATGAGGTACTTTGAGAATAGTTTTATTCCCCTTTTGTATTGTACAGCCTACTGATATGAATACGTACAGTACCAGACTACTGATATGAATACGTACAGTACCAGACTACTGATATGAATACGTACACTGCCAGACTACTGATATGAATACGTACACTGCCAGACTACTGATATGAATACGTACACTGCCAGACTACTGATATGAATACGTACACTGCCAGACTACTGATATGAATACGTACACTGCCAGACTACTGATATGAGTACGTACACTGCCAGACTACTGATATGAATACGTACAGTGCCAGACTACTGATATGAATACGTACAGTGCCAGACTACTGATATGAATACGTACAGTGCCAGACTACTGATATGAATACGTACAGTGCCAGACTACTGATATGAATACGTACAGTACCAGACTACTGATATGAATATGTACAGTACCAGACTACTGATATGAATAAATACAGTGCAAGAATACTGATATGAATACGTACAATGCCAGACTACTGATATGAATACGTACAGTACCAGACTACTGATATGAATACGTACAGTGCCAGACTACTGATATGAATACGTACAGTGCCAGACTACTGATATGAATACGTACAGTACCAGACTACTGATATGAATACGTACAGTGCCAGACTACTGATATGAATACGTACAGTGCATTCGGAAAGTATTCAGACCCCTTGATTTTTTACCACATTTTGTTACGTTACAGCCTTATTTGAAAATTGATTAAATGAAAAAAATCCCTCATCAATCTACCCACAATACCCCATAATGACAAAGCAAACGCAGGTTTTTAGAAATGTTTAAACATTTATAAAAAAAATAAAAACGGATACCTTATTTACATAAGTATTCAGACCCTTGGCTATGCGACTTAACATTGAGCTCAGGTGCATCTTGTTTCCATTGATCATCCTTGAGATATCTCTACAACTTGATTGTTGTCAACCTGTGGTAAATTCAATTGATTGGACATGATTTGGAAAGGCACACACCTGTCTATATAAGGTCCCATATTTCACAGTGCATGTCAGAGCAAAAACCAATCACTTGGTCGAAGGAATTGTCCGTAGAACTCCATGAAAGGAAAAATTCACGAGGTGGTAAAATGGCGGCCCCCACTCGGTCAGTGTCAACAGACTTCAGTGCAGGCAGTGTGGATGCAGCAGAGAGACAATTTTACGGTTGCACTACTGTTTTTGAAGTTTAATGTAATGATTATCGGTTTACTACATGTGAAATAATATTGACACATTCAGTTTGTCTTTATCTATAAACATTACTATGGTGTGAACAGGAAATACAATTGTTTTTTGAAGTAAAACCGTGAATACAAGGTTATTAAGGAAAATAGCACATGGTGCTGCCTAAAACAAACTGTAACCTTGTACTAAATGGTTTTTGAGTAATTTATGCATTTTTCTACTACAGGTTAAGTTTTAGCTCAAATGTATTATGAAGCTCCTGCACCTAAATATAAACAGTACCAGCACACAAAATGAGTATCGACAACTATTTCAGTCCAAGTCGAGCACTGAATTAGATAATTGAACAAGAACAAATGTAACATATTTAATAAAGAAGGTGCCAAAACTGTCAAGAAAATAACTTTTGTGTCTGTTTCTCTTCTACTATTTGCAGACTCAGGTATGAGGTTGGTAACATCAACAGTGAGGACAAACCCAGCCTGCCTCTCTCCTTCCACACTGAGTCCAAACCTACAGTCACTGGGTCCTGATTGTGACAGTGGAGCCCAGTTTTCACTGCAGGATCCAGAGATGGCATCAGTGAAGCTGGAAGACTGCAGTCAAACAATGGAGCTGAATGTCAACATTAAAGATGAAGAAGAGGAGGAGAATATTGGGACATCTGTTAGTCATGGTAAGAGCAGGTTCTATCTGACTAAGTTTGTTGTTCATTCCAACTTCCCACTGTGTATGAAAAGTTGCAGTAGAACTGATGACCAAAATGACAGGCTACTTTGACAAACTGAGAATCTGAGGTCAATATAAACGACCGTGTCTCTAATCCATCAATAGTCTAGGCCAGGTGTGAGGAGAAACACATTATACAATATGTAGGAGGAAGTTATAGTCCTAAACAAGCTTTCCAGTTTCACTGACTCACCCAATGATGTGCAGCTCACTCACCGGCCAAAAGCTCATCTCTCTTGCTTTACCTTGTAAAAACAATGCTGTTTGATCAATAGGCCTATTTGGAAGTTGATAACTTGGTAACATACAGACAGATTAGTATTTTCTTTTCAGCAGGGTCCATTTGCTTTACAACCTGTGTTTTCCAGCGATTGGATTAGAAATATTGCTAAAGGCCTGTTTTGGCTGCATGTTGTTCACTGACAGATTTGCCACATGTTCCTGACGGTAGACATGCCTTGTGATTTTGGCTACCCACAATCCACAGCTGGGCTATTTTAAATTAGCTATTGATCCTCTGTAACTAAATACTCCTGGTGTTGTATTGGGAATGATTTCATTTCTTTCTGCACAGACTGCAGAGTCCTGCAGCACCTCAACACACTTCCCACAGCTATTATTCTATCAGGAAATAAATGAAGAAGTGCAATGCTGGAGAGATGAGTTGTCGGCTCATGTCTATAACAGCACAGAGAGGGAGAGAGATCATAGAAAGTGAATCTCATTTTAGTTCTATGAGAGATACAGGCGTGCTTCTCTCTCACCACAGGAATGGCCACGCCTTGGTCTAAATAGGCTACAATGTTGCAGAAACCATAAACCTGGTTCGGCCCAACATTAATACATTCTTATAACATCAGGCACGTTTTTTATGGGGCATGATAATTACAGAGGAATCCAAATGTAATTACTCTTGATTGCTTTTATGCAGATTTTTGCGTGATGAAATACTTTTTCATGTCACAAGAGGTAGGCTACCTGATCCTGGCAAATGGATTCCGGAACGAAAGACTACAAAACTGAGAGGTGCCGGAAGATCTGGCTCAAATTAAGCACCACCGTTCTCATATAATGAGGTAGGGCCATCCCAAGGATCCCTGAATGCAACAACGGTTGCACCAAACCAAGATAGACCACAACCAGTTGTTTCCAATGGGAACAGATGAGTCATAGTGGGCAGAGCCAAGCATGAGCTAGTACTAAATGTGGGAAATCTACTATAGATTCACTTACGTTGCGTAGCCTAATTTATAGCGTGTACTTTGTCTAATGTGAGTTAATTAATGTTTTGTTGTCAATGCTTAGCTACCAGATCTATTGAACTGAGATCAGTCCTCAGCTCACCGGAGCTGAGTATCGGCACCTATTTCAGTCCAAGCACTGAATTAGATAATTGAACAAAAATAAATATTATATTTTTATATATATATTTTTTTAAATAAGCAAGTGCCAGAACTGTCAAGACGAACTTTTTTTCTTATCTTTTTTTTCTGTTTCTCATTGTTACTACATACAGGACGACTAGAATTAAGTCTGAGGCCGGTAACATCAATAGTGAGGACAAACCCAGCCTGCCTCTCTCCTTCCACACTGAGTCCAAACCTACAGTCACTGAGTCCTGATTGTGACAGTGGAGCCCAGTTTGCACTGCAGGATCCAGAGATGGCATCAGTGAAGCTGGAAGACTGCAGTCAAACACTGGAGCTGAATGTCAACATTAAAGATGAAGAAGAGGAGGAGAAGATTGGGAAATCTGTTTCTCATGGTAAGAGCAGGTTCTATCTAACTAAGTTTGTTGTTGGTTCCAACTTTCCACTGTGTATGAAAAGTTGCAGTAGAACTGTTTCAATGAGAAGGTAGATGTTATGTCATGCTACTGAGACTTGGTGGTTTGACACCAGTATTTCCAGCATTTGTTTTATTCACTTGGCTAACTGGAGTGATCAGAGAGGAGACTAAATAAGGGAGGTTGACAAGCTGCCAGTGTTTTAAAGTTTTATGAAATGAGTGTGTGTCGTTACTAACCCTTGTTATAGTGAGTAGAGGATGACACGCCCCTTTTTAACTTTCAACTCTTGCCCACTTTTAGAATAGTTTTATTCCCCTGTGTTGTACAGCCTACTGATATGAATACATATGTCACCCGGTACAGACAGAAGAGGACTGGCCACCCCTTTGGGCCTGGTTCCTCTCTACATTTCTTCCAAGGTTCCTGCTTTCTAGGGAGTTTTTCCTGGCTACTGTGCTTCTACATCTGCATTGCTTGCTCTTTGGGGATTTTGGGCTGGGTTTCTGTGAAGCACTTTCTGACAACTGCTGATGTAAAAAGGGCTTCATAATATATACTTTTGATTGACATGTATATCACACCAACTGACTGGTTGTTCTGATGTTGTTCACACAGGAGACCATGTTGAGACATTCTCTACATCTAGAGAGCAACAGCAGGAAGATCACAGAGCTAAGAGGTCTCACCACTGCCAACATTGTGAGGAGATTTTCCCATTTCTATCAAAGCTAAAAACACACCTACAAATACACGCTGGAGAGAATCCCTATTCCTGTACTGACTGTGGGAAGAGATTCACAACACCAGGAGCTTTGGCAGTTCATCAGAGAGTGCACACTGGAGGGAAGCCTTTCTTCTGCTCTGACTGTGGAAAGAGTTTCTCTCTACTGGGCAACTTAAAAACACATGAACGTATACATACAGGAGTGAAGCCTTACTCCTGCTCTGACTGTGGACAGAGTTTCTCTCGACTGGGCCACTTAAAAACACATGAACGTAGACATATTGGAGTGAAGCCATACTCCTGCTCTGACTGTGTAAAATGCTTCACAACATCAGCTCAGCTAAAAGATCATCAGAGAACACACACAGGAGAGAAGCCTTTCTTCTGCTCTGACTGTGGAAATAGTTTCTCTCAACTTTCCCACTTAAAAACACATGAACGTATACATACAGGATTGAAGCCTTACTCCTGCTCTGACTGTGGAAAGAGTTTCTCTCAAATGGGCCACTTAAAAAGACATGAACGTAGACATATTGGAGTGAAGCCTTACTGCTGCTCTGACTGTGTAAAATGCTTCACAACATCAGCTGAGCTAAAAGATCATCAGAGAACACACACAGGAGAGAAGCCTTTCTTCTGCTCTGACTGTGGAAATAGTTTCTCTCAACTTTCCCACTTAAAAACACATGAACGTCTACATACAGGATTGAAGCTTTACTCCTGCTCTGACTGTGGAAAGAGTTTCTATCAAATGGGAAACTTAAAAAGACATGAACGTATACATACAGGAGAGAAGCCTTACTCCTGCTCTGACTGTGGAAAGAGTTTCTCTCTACCAGGCACCTTAAAAACACATGAACGTATACATACAGGAGTGAAGCCTTACTCCTGCTCTGACTGTGTAAAATTCTTCACAACATCAGCTGAGCTAAAAGTTCATCAGAGAACACACACAGGAGAGAAGCCTTACTCCTGCTCTGACTGTGGAAAGAGTTTCTCTAGACTGAGCCACTTAAAAAGACATGAACGTAGACATATTGGAGTAAAGCCTTACTGCTGCTCTGACTGTGTAAAATGCTTCACAACATCAGCTGAGCTAAAAGTTCATCAGAGAACACACACAGGAGAGAAGCCTTACTCCTGCTCTGACTGTGGAAAGCGTTTCTCTCGACTGAGCCACTTAAAAAGACATGGACGTATACATACAGGAGTGAAGCCTTACTCCTGCTCAGACTATGGAAAGAGGTTCTCTCTACTGGGCATCTTAAAAAGCCACCAAGGTAAACAAAGTAGAGAAGCCTTGCCACTGATCTGACTGTAGAGAACACACAAAGAACTGAACCTTACTTCTTCCTTGAGGTTTTTAAGCTAACTAGCACAATTGTGGTTTTTTTTATATTACTATATTACAGATAGCCAGGGGTGCACTCCAACACCAACACCATTTACAAACAAAGCATTTGTGTTTAGTGAGTCCGCCAGATCAGAGGCAGTGGGGAGGACCAGGGATGTTATCTTGATAAGTGTGTGAATTGGACCATTTTCTGTCATGCTAATCATTTCAAAAAATGTAATGAGTACTTTTGGGTGTCAGGGAAAATGTTTGGAGTAAAAAGTACATGATTTACTTTAGGATTTTGCAAAATAAAAGTAAAAGTTGCACAAAATATTAATAGTCAAGTATAGATACCCCCCCAAAAGTACTTTACACCCCTTCATGCCTCCATGCTGTGTGTCAGCATTGCAGGCTGGTGGTGTGATGGTTGGGGTGTGTTTTCAGGGCACACATTGGGCCTCTTGATAAAAGCTGAGCAATGTTTGAATGCCACAGGATATCTAAAGAATTACTGCCAATCAGGTGCCTCCCTTCATGGCAGCAGTGTATCCATCTGCAAGTTGTTTTCTTCAGCAGGATTATGCCACAAGACTTGTCCAGGAATGGTTCCAATAACATTACACTGAATTCACTGTAATTGTGCATCTGTGGGAGGAGATGGAACGAGCTATTCAGAGTAGATCCACTCCCAGCCAACTTGACACAATTGTAGGAAGCATTAGAGTCAACATGGACCAGCTTCCCTGTGAACTGCACACAACACCTTGGACAGTCTATGCCCTGACGATTTTAGGATGTTCTGAGGATAAAGGGGGTGCAACTCTATTAGGAAGGTGTTCCTAATGTTTTGTACACACTGTGTATATCAGATAAAGATGGTCTGATGATCAGTTTTCAGCTTTAGTTCGGGTGGATTATTTTATATTACTAAACAACTTTTGTTTAATGATAAACAGGCTATGAATCAACTACTTGTGTTTATTAAATTGTATTTTAATATTAGATTTATTTTAGTCATTGATGATGAATGTATTTGAATAACTGTATTGAAGTCGATTGATCTGGTGGCAGGTAGCCAGCGGTTAAGAGTGTTGGGCCAGTAACTGAAAGGTTGCTGGTTTGAATCCCGAGCCGACTAGGTGAAAAATCTGGCATTGTACCCTTGAGCAAGCCATTTAACTATTATTTGTCCTGTAAGTCTCTCTGTATAAAAACATCTGCTAAATGACAAGAATGCAATGAAAAATAATGTTTGTACATGAATTCATGCTGGGCAGCCACTTTTTTTCTCATGTATATAATTAAATGAAATAAACTGAAGTGACATACTGTATATACAATACACAACATTACCACTTTGTTTACCCTGGTCAGAGGGACAGGGCCATAGTAAACTAGACTGTGTAACTGCTGTTGTTAGTAGCCTACAGTTTCCATGTAATACAGCATGTCAGATCACTAATGATTAGGTGTATAGACTGCTACATTTATGCAAGAGTTTTTGCTTGTGTCTATCGGGAGAGATGTGTTATCAGCTTGTTAAATAACTAATGGTGGGAAGTGGAGAGGCGTCTCTAACTAAATGTAGCTCCAAAGGAACTCTAATTAAAGGAATAGTTCAATCAAATTACAAATGTCCACCTTGGTTTCATCACCCTGTAAACAATCCAAATAATGTGCACTTCAGCAGTGAAGTTCTGTAGATGGAGGACTTTCAGTACAGCAGTGTTCCCCAATCCTGGTCCCAAAGGGGTGTACATGTGTGTTTTTGCCCTCACACTCACATACCTTATTCAATTCAAAGGCTTGAGTTGTTTAGTTGAATCCAGTGTGTGAGTGTTAGGGGCAAAAACAAAAAAGCATTCCCCTTTGTGTCCCCTGGACCAGGATTGGGAAACACTGCAGTACACAGCAAAAAGTGTGATGATTCAAAATATTATATCTATTTTACAGTTTGAAGTCCTGTATGTAAAATGACTTGGTTTGTATTCAGGGGATGAGGTATGTATTCAAGTGTGTGCTCAAGATTTGTGGTGTTTACTCAGGAGATTAATCTCTGATTTTGGCAGCGCCATTCTTACACCTTCGCAGCATTGCACTGTGGTTCTTCAATGTTTTCCTGCTGCTGTTCGAACGGATAAAACATTTGTGGATCTTTAGAAAAATGTCTCCTGTATCTGTCGTTTCCATCACGTTGCAATGATTGTTTTGCTAAATGTTTTTGTTGTAGACTTGGCCCAATGGAGACCTGTCCAGTGATGCCATCTCTAGATCCTGCAGCGCAACAAGTCTCCACTGTCAATCAGGACCCAGTGACTGTAGGTTTAGAATCTGTTTGGAAGGCAGTGTGAAAGGAGAGAGGCAGGCTGGGTTTGTCCTCACTGTTAACCTGTCAACTCTGTCTGAGATCAACCTCCTCCCTTATGCAGGCCACACCCCCTCCCATTGTTACTGTGTGTATGATCACATTTTGAACAATGGCTTCCTAAAATGCGGTGGTGCTTACTAACCCAATAGGAAAGGTTCTGGTAGATGTGGACCATCACACGTGAGGTCACAGCTCTTTCACTCTAAACATTCATATCAATGACTCACCCTCAAATGGACCATCAATACCAGAGTTCTCCAATACTATTTACATAATCAACTGGGCATTACAACAGTCTGACCCTCAATATAGTCCTGGGTATATATTGAGCTCTAACAATGGGTCATGGAAAAGGTCTGTTGAAATGAATACTGTAGTGATGTGAGAAAGGTAACACGAGCTTCCTCTCTGGTTCCATTCCCCCAATAGTAACTGGGTCATTATTGGATTGTGGTGGTAATGCTGTCCCTGGACTTTAGCACCATAAAAAGACTAATAATGCATTACAATACTATGCTGACATATGAGATGGTTTTAAGAAGGTCGTACCATGGATTGTTTAGATCATTTATTTTGTATTTTAGGACATTAGGTATAATCATGATTAAAAATGATTTGATAAAATACAGAATTTGGCCATTACTACTATATCCCATAGAAACACATTGAATGAAACATTCATTAAAATACTAATGGTGAAAACTGATCAACACGTCATCAATATCTAATACATTTAGTATTTTTATTAGGATCCCCAGCGGCTACTCTTCCTGGGGTCAAACAGGAAACACAAAAAATGCATAGTATACATACAAGCTCTACATTTATCATTAAACAAAAGTTATTTAGTAATATAAAATAATCCACCCAAACTAATCATCACACCATCTTTTCTGATATACACAGAGTACAAAACATCAGAAACACCTTCCTAATATTGAGTTGCACCCCCCTTTGTCCTCAGAACAGCCTCAATAGTCGGGGCATGGACTGTCAAAGGTGTTGAGTGTTCCACAGGGACGCTGACCCATGTTGACTCCAATGCGTCCCACAATTGTGTCAAGTTGGCTGGGAGTGGATCTAAAAAATGTCAGTCTCTCGATGTGCAAAACTGATTAGAGACATACCCCAAGCGACTTACAGCTGTAATCGCAGCAAAAGGTGGCGCTACAAAGTATTAACTTAAGGGGGCTGAAAAATTTGGCGCGCCCAATTTTTCAGTTTTTGATTTGTTAAAAAAGTTAGAAATATCCAATAAATGTCGTTCCACTTCATGATTGTGTCCCACTTGTTGTTGATTCTTCACAAAAAAATACTGTTTTATATCTTTATGTTTGAAGCCTGAAATGTGGCAAAAGGTCGCAAAGTTCAAGGGGGCCGAATACTTTCGCAAGGCACTGTATCAGAGCAAGATTACTGAATGTAAGTACATTATTTACCTTCAGAGGTGAATATATCAAACCAGTTGCCGTGATATGTTATTTTATTGTCGTGCACTCTCCTCAAACAATAGCATGGTATTTTTTTCACTGTAACAGCTACTGTTAAATTGGTGACCGCAGTTAGATTAACAAGAATTTAAGCTTTCTGCCCATATAAGACATGTCTATGTCCCGGAAAGTTGGCTGTTGGATTCAACGTCATTCTAGTCACATTAGCGCACGTTAGCAACAACCGTCCCGGTTTAGGGACACCCAGAGGTTAATTTAAGGAATTTGAAATGATTCATACTTCTACTTTTGATACATAAATATATTTACAACCAAATAATTTCAGCTTTTTACACAAGTAGTATTTTACTTGGTGACTTTCACTTGAGTTACTCTTGCCACATTACAAGTGGTAAGTCTTCTCTCCTTTATGTTTAGCTTGGTGTCTTTTCAACTGGCCCATTTGCGAGAAACTCTTTCCACAATCAGAGCAGGAGTAAGGCTTCACTCCGGTATGTATACGTTCATGTCTTTTTAAGTTGCCCAGTAGAGAGAAACTCTTTCCACAGTCAGAGCAGGAGTAAGGCTTCTCTCCTGTGTGTGTTCTCTGATGAACTTTTAGATCAGTTGATGTAATGAAGCATTTCACACAGTTAGAGCAGGCATAAGTATTCACTCCTGTGTGTATATGTTCATGTCTTTTTAAGTGGCCCAGTTGAGAGAAAATCTTTCCACAGTCAGAGCAGGAGTAAGGCTTCTCTCCTGTGTGTGTTCTCTGATGAACTTTTAGCTGAGCTGATGTTGTGAAGCATTTTACACAGTCAGAGCAGGGGTAAGGCTTCACTACTGTATGTATAAGTTCATGTTTTTTTAAGTGGCTCAGTCGAGAAAAACTCCTTCCACAGTCGGGGCAGGAGTAAAGCTTCTCTCCTGTATGTATAAGTTCATGCTTTTTTAAGAGGTCCAGTCGAGAAAAACTCTTCCCACAGTCAGAGCAGAAGCAAGGCTTCTCTCCTGTATGTATATGTTCATGTCTTTTTAAGTGGCCCAGTCGAGAGAAATTCACCCCACAATCAGAGCAGGAGTAAGGCTTTTCTCCCGTGTGTGTTCTCTGATGAACTTTTAGCTCATTTGACGTTGTGAAGCATTCTCCACAGTCAGTGCAGGAGTAAGGCTTTTCTCCCGTGTGTGTTCTCTGATGAACTTTTAGCTCATTTGACGTTGTGAAGCATTCTCCACAGTCAGAGCAGGAGTAAGGCTTCACTCCTGTGTGTATTTTCAAGTGTATTTTTAGCTTTGATAGAATTGGGAAAATCTCCTCACAATGTGGGCAGTGATGAGACCTCTTAGCTCTGGGATCTTCCTGCTGTTGCTCTCTGGATGTAGAGAATGTCTCAACATGGTCTCCTGTGTGAACAACATCAGAGGAACCAGTCAGTTGGTGTGATATACATGTCAATCAAAAGTATATATTATGAAGCCCTTTTTACATCTGCAGTTGTCAGAAAGTACTTCACAGAAACCCAGCCAAAAATCCCAAAAGAGCAAGCAATGCAGATGTAGAAGCAGCGGCCAGGAAAAACTCCCCAGAAAGCAGGAACCTTGGAAGAAAGTTAGAGAGGAACCAGGCCCAAAGGGGTGGCCAGTCCTCTTCTGTCTGTACCGGGTGACATATGTATTCATATCAGTAGGCTGTACAACACAAAAGGGGAATAAAACTATTCTAAAAGTGGGTAAGAGATGAAAGCTAAAAAGGAACTTGTCATCCTCCACTCACTATCACAAGGGTTAGTAACTACACACACTCATTTCATATCATCCTCCACTCACTATCACAAGAGTTAGTAACTACACACTCATTTCATATCATCCTCCAATCACTATCACAAGGGTTAGTAACTACACACACTCATTTCATAGAACTTTAAAACACTGGCAGTTTGTCAACTTCACTTCTTTATTCTACACTGAACACTCCTGATAACCCAGTGAATAAAACAAATGCTGACAATACTGGTGTCAAATCATGCAAGTGTCATTAGCATGAAATAACAGCTACCTTTTCATTGAAACAGTTCTACTGCAACCTTTCATGCACAGTGGGAAGTTGGAACGAACAACAAACTTAGTAAGATAGAACCTGCTCTTACCATGATTAACAGATTTCCCAATCTTCTCCTCCTCTTCTTCATCTTTAATGTTGACATTCAGCTCCAGTGTTTGACTGCAGTCTTCCAGCTTCACTGATGCCATCTCTGGATCCTGCAGTGCAAACTGGGCTCCACTGTCACAATCAGGACCCAGTGACTGTAGGTTTGGACTCAGTGTGGAATGAGAGAGGCAGGCTGGGTTTGTCGTCACTGTTGATGTTACCGGCCTCAGACATAAATCTAGTCGTCCTGTAGTAACAATGACAAACATACACAAAGTTGTCTTGACAGTTCCGGCACTTTCTTTACTCTCTATTAAATATTTTTCTTCTTGTTCAATTATCTAATTCAGTGCTTGACTTGGACTGAAATAGGTGCCGGTACTGTTTTTTCAAAAGTTATTGTCTTGACAGTTCTGGCACTTTCTTTCTTTATTCTCTAAAAATATGGTTTATATTTAGGTGCAGGAGCTCCACAATACTGTTGAGCTAATATTCTATAAGAGGAACATGAGCTCAACCAGTAGAAATTTGAGGTGCTGGTACTCAGCTCTGGTGAGCTCCTGTCCAAGTCAAGCACTGATCTTATTTCAATAGATCTGGTAGCTAAGCATTGATAGCAAAACATTAATTAATTAAAAAGTACACGCTTTAAAATTAGTCTACACAATGTAAGTGAACTTGATCTATAGTAAATTTCCCAAATTCACATAAATGCTGAAATGACAAATACATTCAGTACAAGGTTGCAGTATGTTTCAGGCAGCACTATGTACTATTTTCCTGAATAACCTTGTCTTCACTGTATTATTTTACATAAAAATCAAATAGTGTTTCCGTTCACACCATAGTAACATTTATAGATAAGATTGAAACAACTGAATGTGTCTGAATATTAGTACACATGTAGAAAACTGAGAATCATTACATTTAGCTTCAAAACAGTAGCGCAACTGTGAAATTGTGTCTCTGTACCTGCACTGAAGTCTGTTAACACAGACCGAGTGGGCACCGCCATTTTACCAACTCGTGAATTTTATACAAAACCAATAACATGCTAAACAAACTCAGAAATGTAAAATAAATATATTTTTTATTAAATTACCATGAAGCAATCATGTACATCCATTCAGACAAACCCAAAGTTTCTACCTGTGTGACTTAAAAATAGTTTCACGTTCACTTGGTTTGACACAAAAATAACAAATCAAACGTGTTAATACCTTAACGGATGTTACCTAGCATGGTATGATATGTTCTTCCGATAATAGGACGTTTAAACCTGCTATTACATACCTTTGGTATTACATAGAAACCGACACAAAGATTATCTTCTTCACATAACCGTTCTGGCGTTTTCTTTATACTGAAGAATGGTGCGTGCCTGCCCGGAACTTCCTGTTCCCCCACTACCACAGTGCAGCCACATATAGAACAATGAGACAGATATTTCACAGGATGTATAGTGAGAGGAAGCTCACTGGCAGGCAGTGGGAGAAGATGGAACGAGATGGATATTGGCCGACATTCTGCAAATGTTCTAATCAATGAAACATCTGATCCCAGTTCTGTTCCCAAAACTAAAATCTGTTATGAACAGAGTAGACTAAGATTTGTAGACTTTACCCTTTGCAAATGTTTAAAAAATATATATTTAAAAAAATTACGCAAAGGCGAATTGAGTTATTGCACACGAGCGCTTCACAGAGGAGGCATTCCCTACCAGAAATTGTGTGCTAGACGGGCCAATAGGATCTTGCTAGCTCGTGCTTGGCTCTGCCCACTATGACTCACCAGGCTGTGGTCTATCTTGGTTTAATTATAAAAAACATATTCGGTGCAACCATCCATGCACTCATGGATTCTTGGGATATCCCTACCCCATTATACGAGAAGGGCGGCGCTTAATTTGAGCCAGATCTTCCGGCACCTCTCAGTTTTGTAGTCTTTCGTTCCGGGAACCCATTTGGCAGGATCAGGTAGCCTACCTCTTGTGGCGTGAAAAATAATTGATCCTGTTTGCAATGTAAAAATCCTGATAAAAGCAATCAGAGCTAAATGAGCTAAAACTAAAATGAGATTCACTTTCTATGATCTCTCTCCCTCTCTGTGCTGTTATAGACATGAGCAGGAAACTCATCTCTCCAGCATTGCACTTCTTCATTTATTTCCTAATAGAATAATAGCTGTGGGAAGTGTGTTGAGGTGCTGCAGGACTCTGCAGTCTGTTCAGAAAGAAATTAAATCATTCCCAATACAACACCAGGAGTATTTAGCTACAGAGGATCAATAGCTAATTTAAAATAGCCCAGCCGTGGATTGTGTGTAGCCAAATCACAAGGCATTTCTACAGTCAGGAACATGTGGCAAATCTGTTAGTGAACAGCATGTAGGCAAAACAGGCCTTTAGCAATATTTCTAATACAATCACTGGAAAACACAGGTTGTAAAGCAAATGGATCCTGCTGAAAATAAAATACTAGTCTGTTTGTGTGTTACCAAGTTATCAACTTCCAAATAGGCCTATTGAGCAAACAGCACAGTTTTACAAAGTAAAGCAAGAGAGAGCTTGTCTGTATCACATCTGGCCGTGATTGGCATTCCAATAGGGCGGCGCACAATTGGTCCAGCATTGTCCGAGTTTGGTACGGGTAGGCCGTCACTGTAAATAAGAATTGGTTCTTAACTGACTTGCCTAGTTAAATTAAATAAAAAAATTATAATATGCCAGTTCGCAAAAGCCATGATAATGCATGCAATATTATAAAGGTATTTTATTTAATGTGTTCTGGTACCTCAGAGACCCCCAGATCAATGCTCTCGGGCTCAGTTTTGGTTCCAGCACCTCCCAATTTACACATTAAGCACTGGAGAGGTGGGTAGCTGCTACTGCCTCCTCTGGGACACGTCTCCTTTACATAGAGTTCATCAGGCTGTTGATTGTGGCATCTGGAATGTTGACCCACTCTTCAATGTCTGTGCGAAATTCCTGGATATAAGAGGGAACTGGAACAAGCTGTCGTACACGTCGTACCAGACCATCTCGAACATGCTCAAAGGGTGACATGTCTGAGTATTGCAGGCCACGGAATTGGGACATTTTCAGCATTTTCAATTGTGTACAGAATCTTGCGACATGGGGCTGCGCATTGTCATGCTGAAACATGAGGTGATGGCCTCGGATGAATGACAGGACAATGGGCCTCAGGATCGTGTCATGGTATCTCTGTGCATTCAAATTGCCATCAATAAATTTCACTTGTCTGTAGCTTATGCCTGCCCATACCATAACCCCATCGCCACCAAGGGGAACTCTGTTCACAACGTTGACATCAGGGATCCCCATTAGCTGCTGCCAAGGTACGTATTCAGCTACTCTTGTCCCCAGCACAAGGTGGACCTGTGTAATAATGATGATCATGCTGTTTAACTTCTTAGGCTGGGGGCAGTATTGAGTAGCTTGGATGAATAAGGTGCCCAGATGTGCCCAGAGTGAACGGCCAGCTCCTCAGTCCCAGTTGCTAATATATGTACATTTGGATAGAAAACACTCTGAAGTTTCTAAAACTGTTTGAATGATGTCTGTGAGTATAACATAACTCATATGGCAGGCAAAAACCTGAGAAAAAATCCAAACAGGAAGTGGGAAATCTGAGGTTGGGTGATTTTCAACTCAGCCCCTATCGGTCAACTTCCTAAGGCTTCCACTAGATGTCAACCGTCTTTAGAAACTTGTTTCAGGCTTCTACTGTGAAGTGAGGCCGAAAGAGAGGGGAATGAGTCAGTGATCTGGCAGAGAGCCACGCGCATTTCACATGAGAGCGACCTGCGTTCCATTGCTTTTCTACAGACATAGGAATTCTCCGGTTGTAACGTTATTGAAGATTTATGATAAAAACATCCTAAAGATTGATTCGATACTTAGTTTGAAATGTTTCTAAGACCTGTAATATAACTTTTTGAACTTTTTGTCCGACGTTCGGCTGGACCTGCACGCGCGTTTAGATTTGTGTAATAAACGACCTAACAAAAGTAGCTATTTGGACATAAATGATGAACATTATCGAACAAATCAAACATTTATTGTGGAACTAGGATTCCTGGGAGTGCATTCTGATGAAGATCATCAAAGGTAAGTGAATATTTATAATGTTATTTCTGATTTCTGTTGACTCCAACATGGCTGATATATTTATTTGTTTTCTGAGCGCCATTCTCAGATTATAGCATGGTTTGCTTTTTCCGTAAAGCTTTTTTAAAATCTGATACACAGCGGTTGCATTAAGGAGAAGTATATCTATAATTCCATGCTTAACACTTGTATTTTCATCAACATTTAATGATGAGTATTTCTGTAAATTGATGTGGCTATGCAAAATCACTGGATGTTTTTGGAACTACTGAACGTAGTAACGCGCCAATGTAAATGTAGATTTAAAAAAATATAAATATGAACTTTTTCAAACAAAACATACATGTATTGTGTAACATGAAGTCCCATGAGTGTCATCTGATGAAGATCATCAAAGGTTAGTGATTCATTTTATCTATTTGTGCTTTTTGTGAGTCCTATCTTTGGCTGGAAAAAAATGGCTGTGTTTTTCTGTGGCTTGGTGGTGACCTAACATAATCGTTTGTGGTGCTTTCGCTGTAAAGCCTTTTTGAAATCAGACACTGTGGCTGGACTAACAAGAATTTTATCTTTAAAATGGTGTAAAATACTTGTATGCTTGAGGAATTTTAATTATGAGATTTTTGTTGTTTGAATTTGGCACCCTGCACTTTCACTAGCTGTTGTCATATCGATCCCGTTAACGGGATGATACAAACTGTCAATAACACCATTTTTATTAAACTAAATCAGCCTGCTATTCTGTTCTAACCAGGTCCCTACACAGGCTGAGAAGGATCCTGTAAGAGCAGAACATTATCTGGTGACAGTAGTCCTTGTAGTCTTGGAGGCCCAAAAACTTCTCCGCTGCAGATATAATGATGTCCAGCTTTTTGGACTTCATGTGCAGTACAATTAATAACTGTGGCTATAAATACTAAGAACATCCACCTTCACAATAAGTGTATCCAGATCACTTGATTGATGTACAACATTTGCAACTAGTTGGAGGTGCATCCACCACCATATCTTCTATAGAACAGTGGCCTCTTGTCTCTATAACTCTCTTCACCTCGTCCACATAGGAGATTTGCTGTACAGTCCTGATCCATGACAGTCCTATGATCATGGTGAAAAACCGGATAAATTGCTGGCCTGGCGCATTAAGAGGTTAAATTCAGACCGAGCCATTAATGCAATTCATAATTAACAAGGACAATTATCAATGGATCCTGTAGAAATCTGATGCTATTTTCAGTAGGAAGGGAGGTAAAGAGGTCCAGATGGGCTCCCAATAGATATTTAGAAGATATTTAAGGACAAACTTCTAGGTCCACTTCTGGATACGTAGTGTATGGTGGTATGATATGCTGTAGAGCTCAGATACAGACAATAAACACCCGCCTGGGATTGTTGCAATACAATTGGGTAATGAGAGCGTATATCACCCTTGTTAAGCTCCACAAATTTGACCCTAATACCCCAGACCTGTTTGTTACATGTAACACACATTTAGGCACCTTGTATCATTGCCTGTGGGAATGTGCTGAGATACACTGGCTTCCTGTTAAGGCAAGGGCTGATTTCAAGGTTTTACTGCAAACCTACAAAGCATTACATGGGCTTGCTCCTACCCATCTTTCTGATTTGGTCCTGCCGTACATACCTACATGTACGCTACGGTCACAAGACGCAGGCCTCCTTACTGCCCCTAGAATTTCTAAGCAAACAGCTGGAGGCAGGGCTTTCTCCTATAGAGCTCCATTTTTATGGAATGGTCTGCCTACCCATGTGAGAGACGCAGACTCGGTCTCAACTTTTAAGTCTTTATTGAAGACTCATCTCTTCAGTAGGTCCTATGATTGAGTGTAGTCTGGCCCAGGAGTGTGAAGGTGAACGGAATGGCTCTGGAGCAATGAACCGCCCTTGCGGTCTCTGCCTGGCCGGTTCCCCTCTCTCCACTGGGATTCTCTGCCTTTCTGGTGCTCTTCCATGCCGTCCCTAGGAGGGGTGTGTCACTGACATGATCTTCCTGTCTGGGTTGGTGCCCCCCTTTGGGTTGTGCTGTGGCGGAGACCTTTGTGGGCTATACTCAGCCTTGTCTCAGAATGGTAAGTTGGTGGTTGAAGATATCCCTCTAGTGGTGTGGGGGCTGTGCTTTGGCAAAGTGGATGGGGTTATATCCTGCCTGTTTGGCCCTGTCGGGGGGGTATCGTCGGGTGGGGCCACAGTGTCTCCCGACCACTCCTGTCTCAGCCTCCAGTATTTATGCTGCAGTAGTGTATGTGTCGGGGGCTAGGGTAAGTCTGTTATATCTGGAGTACTTCTCCCGTCTTGTCTGGTGTCCTGTGTGAATTTAAATATGCTCTCTCTCTTTCTTTCTCAGAGGAACTGAGCCCTAGGACCATGCCTCAGGACTACTTGGCCTGATGATTCCTTGCTGTCCCCAGTCCACCTGGCCATGCTGCTGCTCCAGTTTCAACTGTTCTGCCTGCAGCTATGGAACCCTGACCTGTTCACCGGACAGGCTACCAGTCCCAGACCTGCTGATATCAACTCTCTAGAGACAGCAGGAGCGGTAGAGATACTCTCAATGATCGGCTATGAAAAGCCAACTGACATTTACTCCTAAGGTGCTGACATGTTGCACCCTCGACAACCACTGTGATTATTATTATTTGACCCTGCTGGTCATCTATGAACATTTGAACATCTTGGCCATGTTCTGTTATAATCTCCACCAGGCACAGCCAGAAGAGGACTGGCCACCCCTCATAGCCTGGTTCCTCTCAAGGTTTCTTCCTAGGGTCTGTCCTTTTTGCGAGTTTTTTCTAGCCACTGTGCTTCTACACCTGCATTGCTTGCTGTTTGGGGTTTTAGGCTGGGTTTCTGTACAGCACTTTGAGATATCAGCTGATGTAAGAAGGGCTTTATAAATCAATTTGATTTACAAACGTTTTGGAGCTCAGTACTGCGCTATATCTCTGAAATGGCCTTTACCCCAATACCACTAATCCCTAAACTATGCCTCCAAAATCTTTACCCAGAGAATACTTCTTTACATAGGAGAGATTTTTTTTTTTTTACCTGTCTATTACAAGCTAGACGTTCAATTGCGCTCCACTGGAAGTATGGCAGTTCCCCCTCACTTGGTCATTGATTAAAATAATTAACATCAAGCCTGGTTCTTGAAAAATGTACTTATATAGTGAAAAAGAAAGCCCCAGAGTTATATATTTGGGATCCGTTTTGTTAGTTTTTTGCAAACTGGTGATATTGTAGAAGCATTGGAACTGCAAATCTGTATATTCAAAAGAATGTATGTGAA
The DNA here is from genome assembly GCF_002021735.2 of Oncorhynchus kisutch. Classification (NCBI taxonomy): domain Eukaryota; kingdom Metazoa; phylum Chordata; class Actinopteri; order Salmoniformes; family Salmonidae; genus Oncorhynchus; species Oncorhynchus kisutch. The sequence continues at coordinate 2,891 of NW_022265995.1, read as the reverse complement.
TATTGGCTCTAGTCGAAGCGTAATCTACATCATCTACAACTGTATATTATACTTTTTATTTATTTGTTTGGTTGTTATGTTTGTCAATCCTCGTGTTGGGGGGGGGGGGGGGGTGAAAAAAAGAAAATAAATTGTGTTTCTGTAATTGTTCTACTTGGAACTAATAAATAAATAAATAAAAAATATATAAAAAGAATGATTGATGGAGGCCACTGTGTTCTTGGGGATCTTCAACACTTCAAGGGGCTCCCGAGTGGCGCAACGGCCTAAGGCACTGCATCAATGCTAGATACGTCACTACAGACTCTGGTTCGATTCCAGGCTATATCACAACCAGACGTGATTGGGAGTCCCATAGGGCTGCGCACAATTGGCCAAAGCGTATTCAGGTTAGGGTTTGGCTGGGGCCTTCCCAGTCATTGTAAAAAAAAAAAAATTGTTCTTAACCGACTTGCCCAGTTAAATTAAATAAACACTGCAGAAGTGTTTTGGTACCCTCCCCCAGATCTGTGCCTCAACATAATCCTTTCATGGAGTTCTACGGACAATTGTGTCTGAATATTATTACACATGTAGAAAACCGATAATCATAACATTTAGCTTCCAATCAGTAGTGCAACCGTACAAATGGTCTCCCTCTGATGCATCCACATTGCCTGCACTGTAGTCTGTTGACACAGACCGAGTGGGCGCAGCCATTTTACCAGCTTGAGAATTTTTTCCTTTCATGGAGATCTACAGACAATCCCGTCGACCTCATGGCTTGGTTTTTGCTCTGACATGCACTATCAAATCTGTGACCTTATCTACACAAGTGTGTGCTTTCCAAGTCATGTCCAATCAATTAAATTTACCACAGGTTGACAACAATCAAGTTGTAGAAACATCTCAAGGATGACCAATGGAAACAGGATACACCTGAGCTCAATGTTGAGTCTCATTGCAAAGGGTCTGAATACTTATGTAAATAAGGTATTTCTGTTTTTTTTATTATAATAAAATGTGAAAACATTTCCAAAACCTGTTTGTTTTGTCATTATGGGGTATTGTGTGTAGATTGAGGAGGAACATTTTTTATTTAATACATTAGAATAAGGCTGTAACGGTCTAAATACTTCCTGAATGGGAGAGGGGATACCTAGTCAGTTGTACAAATAAATGCATTCAACTGAAACATGTCTTCCACATTTAACCCAACTTCTGAATCAGAGAGGTGCGGGGCGCTGCCATAATCGACATCCACGTCTCTGGCGCCCGAGGATCAGTCTGTTAACTGCTATGCTCTGGGGCAGAATTATTATTATTTATTTTTTACCTTGTCAGCTCAGGGATTCGATCCAACAACCTTTCGGTAACTGGCCCAATGCTCTAACCATTAGGCTACCTGTACGTATTCATATCAGTAGGCTGTGCAATACAAAATGGGAATAAAACTATTCTAAAAAGTATCTCATAAGTCAAGAAAATGATGAGCTATATCATCCTCTCACTATCACAAGGGTTGGTAACTACAGACTAATTTCATAGAACTTTAAAACACTGGCAGTTTGTCTACTTCACTTCTTTAGTCTCCTCTCTGATCACTCCAAGCAGCCCAGTTAATAAAACAAATGCTGGCAATACTGGTGTCAAACCATACAAGTGTCAGTAGTAGATGTCGACCGATTAATCGGAATGGCCGATTAATTAGGGCCGATTTCAAGTTTTCATAACAATCGGAAATAGATATTTTTTGGGAGCCGATTTAAAAACAATAATTGTATACCTTTATTTAACTCACCAAGTCAGTTAAGAACACATTATCTTTTTCAATGACGGCCTAGAAATGGTGGGTTAACTGCCTTGTTCAGGGGCAGAACGACAGATTTTCACCTTGTCAGCTTGGGGGAGCCAATCTTGCAACCTTAAAGTTAACTAGTCCAACCACCACCAACCACCAACTAGTCCAGTTCTAACCACCAGATTACATTGCACTCCACAAGGAGACTGCCTGTTACGCGAATGCAGTAGAAGCCAAGGTAAGTTGCTAGCTAGCATTAAACTTATCTTATAAAAAAAACTATCAATCATAATCACTAGATATAACGACAAACATATTATCTAGTAATATCTAATCTAATCACTAGTTAACTACACATGGGATGATTTAGCAAAAGCGCATTTGCGAAAAAAGCACAATCGTTGGACGACTACCTAACCATAAACATCAATGCCTTTTTAAAAATCAATACACAGAAGTATATATTTTTAAACCTGCATATTTAGCTAAAGAAATCCAGGTTAACAGGCAATATTAACTAGGTGAAATTGTGTCATTTCTCTTGCATTCATTGCACGCAGAGTCAGGGTATATGCAACAGTTTGGGTCTTGGCCAACAACCTCCTTCCCTCAGTAAGAGCATTGAAGATGGGTCGTGGCTGGGTCTTCAAGCATGACAATGACCCGGAACACACAGCCAGGGCAACTAAGGAGTAGCCCCGTAAGAAGCATCTCAAGGTCTGGAGTGGCCTAGCCAGTCTCCAGTCCTGAACCAAATAGAAATCTTTGGAGGGAGTTGAAAGTCCGTATTGCCCGGCGGACAGCCCTGAAACTTGAAGGATCTGGAGAAGGTCTGTATGGAGGAGTGGGCCAAAATCCCTGCTGCCAGTGTGTGCAAACCTGGTCAAAAACTACAGGAAACAAGTTCTGATTTTCTGATGTATCAAATACTTATGTCATGCAATAAAATGCAAATTAATTACTTAAAAAATCATACAATGTGATTTTCTGGATTTTTGTTTTAGATTCCATCTCTCACAGTTGAAGTGTACCTATGATAAAAATTAGACCTCTACATGCTTTGTAAGTGGGAAACACTGCTGATTTTGCAGTTATCAAATAGTTGTTCTCC